>NC_138741.1:38633508-38926008 GCF_965113295.1 Leuciscus leuciscus
AATCCTCTTGTTAGAGTGCTTGGGAACTAAAACATGTGGGAATACACCCTGTTACACCTACAGTAGTGCCCCGAGAATAAGGAGGATAAGAGCCAATAAAATGAAGATGATCAGATGAAGATCACACACACACTTACAGTTCTTCATCTACAGCAGAAATCTCAACACGTCTCATTGATTTATTGTTATTTACATTTCCCAAAGTATCAGTTTCTCCTGATGGACACAAATGTCTGAATCCCATGTTTAATGTGTGTAGTTGACGCCGTTAAACACTGATGATAAAGCGAGTGTGAAACTAATAACAGCACTGACAGTGATCAGAGGAAAATGTGTTTGATCAACAGGACGAGTGTCATAATTCATAATAATCTGTGTTGGGTTCACTCTTGATCATTATATGAAGATCAGAATAAAAGCATCTGTTGATTGTGTCTCATCAGCTCCTGTGATTCTGGATCCAAACACTGCAAATCCAGGTCTCGTCCTGTCTGATGATCTGACCAGTGTGAGAAACAGCCGGAACTATCCACCTCTTCCTGATAATCCAGAGAGATTTGACTATCTTCCCTGTGTTCTGGGTTCAGAGGGTTTTAACTCAGGAACACACTGCTGGGATGTGGAGGTTAAAGAGAGTGAACTCTGGACTCTTGGAGTAACTACAGCATCAAACCAGAGGAAGGGAAGTGTTTTCTTCAACACTGATGTCTGGTGTGTGTCGTACGAACTGTCTCCAGGTTTCCCTGTTAAACAGGATCTTGATAGTGTGAGAGTGAATCTGGACTATGACAGAGGAACGGTGTCGTTCTCTGATCCTGTAACTAACACACATCTACACACATTCACAAACACCTTCACTCACACACTCTTTCCATTCTTCAGGTGTTATTCTTCCTCTCTGAGGATCTTACCGGTCAATATTCAGTAAACGTCACTCCTGTAGATCTGGATCTTCCTGCTTTCATCATGTTTCCAATATTTACTCCATATCTCATGAGTAAGAGTGCTGTTGATCTGAGTATCAGTACGGTGGCTGTGATTGGGCCGTGATGATCACATGACTGATATCCAGCACTACAGCAACACTCACACTCTCATGTTGCTTTAACAGATCAATAAACAAGAGTGAAGTTTGTCACTTTGCTCATTTTCACATAATTATTTATTTCTATAAACTGAGCCTAATTCTACACATGGACAGTTTCAATGAATGTGTAAATAAATAATTGTTTATTTCAGTTTAAATGATAATTTGCTCACTTTAGTACATGGATGTAAATGATAACCATTATGAGGAGATGAGAGCATAGACATAATAAATACATAGACGCCCCATTGGCCGGTTTGGACCTTTGCTGCGATACGTCAACGAGTCGGCCATATTGATCAGGGCAAAAAGCACAATAAAGTTTATATTTCTCAACCGATTTCAGTGGTTTATGATCTATATGGAGTACGAAAAAGGTTCTGTCTGAAATTATTAAGAATCTCGCTGGTTAAGAGCTTGACATTTTTTAATGGTTAATTATTAATTAGGAATTGTGAAAACTCAAGTGTGTCAAGCATAGTTTTGGTTTGTTTTTCTGGGTTAATAATTGTAGAGACGTCCCTAATGTAATATCATTTAATGTACATGAAATATGCATAATGTGTTTCATTGTGGAAATGTCTTTTTCTGTCTTAAACACCGTCATATTAGCTTTTTCTCTTGTTCCTTTATCTTTCTGTCTTCAGTCATGTCATAGGATGGATGATGTCACAGGGCAATTTTAAATGAAAGTGAAGATAATTTGCAGCTCAAAACCTTATTTATCTTAAGGCTCTTTTCATTTATATAATGTATTTCTATATATAGTTTTCCTCCTAACCTTATACTTGCAGTTTAACACACAAGTGTTTGTTTCATTATTCATACATAAACAATAAATGTCTTTATAGAAATTTTTTCAAAGAAATGAAATTGTCTCTACATTTTAAATGTGTTTTATTGGGGTCTAAAAAATTCAACTTTAGACTTTATTGTGATTTTTAGTACAACGAAATTCTGTCTGTGAATCTCAGTAAACGATTCAAACAAAACTTAAAACAGCAACAATTACATTAAAATAAAGTGCAGTTATGTCACTAGCTGTGTGTGTGTGTGTGTGTGTGTGTGACCATCTAGTGATGGTGTGTATCGTCTAGTGATGATCTATGTGTGTTGCCATCTACTGGTCAAAGTGATAATGTGTTATTTTGTGTGTGTGTGTGTGTGTGTGTGTGTGTGTGTGTGTGTGTGACCATCTAGTGATGGTGTGTATCGTCTATTGATGATCTATGTGTGTTTCCATCTACTGGTCAAAGTGATAATGTGTTATTTTGTGTGTGTGTGTGTGTGTGTGTGTGTGTGTGTGTGTGTGTGTGTGTGTGTGTGTGTGTGTGTGTGTGTGTGTGTGACCATCTAGTGATGGTGTGTATCATCTAGTGATGATCTATGTGTGTTGCCATCTACTGGTCAAAGTGATAATGTGTTATTTTGTGTGTGTGTGTGTGTGTGTGTGTGTGTGTGACCATCTAGTGATGGTGTGTATCATCTAGTGATGATCTATGTGTGTTGCCATCTACTAGTTAAAGTGATAATGTGTTACTTTGTGTGTGTGTGTGTGTGTGTGTGTGTGTGTGTGTGTGTGTGTGTGTGTGTGTGTGTGTGTGTGTGTGTGTGTGTGTGTGTGTGTGTGTGTGACCATCTAGTGATGGTGTGTATCATCTAGTGATGATCTATGTGTGTTGCCATCTACTGGTCAAAGTGATAATTTGTTATTTTGTGTGTGTGTGTGTGTGTGTGTGTGTGTGTGTGTGTGTGTGTGTGTGTGTGTGTGACCATCTAGTGATGGTGTGTATCGTCTAGTGATGATCTATGTGTGTTGCCATCTACTGGTCAAAGTGATAATGTGTTATTTTGTGTGTGTGTGTGTGTGTGTGTGTGTGTGTGTGTGTGTGTGTGTGACCATCTAGTGATGGTGTGTATCATCTAGTGATGATCTATGTGTGTTGCCATCTACTGGTCAAAGTGATAATGTGTTATTTTGTGTGTGTGTGTGTGTGTGTGTGTGTGTGTGTGTGTGACCATCTAGTGATGGTGTGTATCATCTAGTGTGATGATCTATGTGTGTTGCCATCTACTGGTCAAAGTGATAATGTGTTATTTTGTGTGTGTGTGTGTGTGTGTGTGTGTGTGTGTGACCATCTAGTGATGGTGTGTATCATCTAGTGATGATCTATGTGTGTTGCCATCTACTGGTTAAAGTGATAATGTGTTACTTTTAAAACTGCTTTTTCCCAAAAGATGAGCAAAAATCTTCCACTAAACCATGTCAAATTATCCATGTTATCCCCATGAATGAAAGTTAGAAATGTGGGTCAGAAAGACCTGAACAGCACAAGGGTTAAAACAAATGGATTTGTTGTTTGTTGTGTTTTCATATTCAAGAGATTATGAGCGAGATGCAGCTTTTTTGAGTTCGCATCAAATGTTCTTCGACTTTTTTTTACATAATAAATTTGTTTATGAATAAAGATTGATCTGTTGAAAGCAGTTATTTTGAGAAAAGATGAAACCTTTACGAATATTTGTTTCAAACTGCCAAAGTCACATGATTTCAGTAAATGAGGCTTAGTTAGGCTACGTCATTACTGGTTCACCACTGGGGGGCGATGATCTCTGTGAACCCATGAATCATCCAGATTTTCCTTCAAGTCAGTCCTATATTCATAATAAAACAATCTGTTTGAATGTCCGCTGCAATTCAAGGGGTTTTCCCGAGCCCTATTTGTCAGTTGCGTCTTCCTTCTCCGTGTTAGAAAGTTTGAGTCCTTGCAATATAAAAGTCTTCTCTACTGACTGACTCACTCATAAAGACAGTCTTTGCCTCCATCTAATGGTCGAAATAATGTAACTTCTGTTGCTCTTTACGGTCAGGGACTATTTTTTTACTTCATGAAAGTTGCATAAATACATATTTTTCGGCTTTAATATTTGTATTGTGTGGTGACCGTTTTATAAAAGCAATAAGGTACTCGAGGCTAGTGCTGTATCGTGAATAAGTTGTGCCTAACAACGCCCTTCAGCCGGGACTTATTCACGATACAGCACAGCCTCTCGAACCCTATTGCTTACATAATATACAGGTAGCATACATTGTAAAATAATATAGTCAGTAAAAAAAAAAAAAAAAAAAAAATAGTGAGTTGTGAATAGTACAATAATATAAAGTGGTATAGTAATAATAGGCAGAAGAGGGACAGTCTCTTGGAAATGCAGAGAACAGGCACTGACAGGCTTTCTTCAGCTTTCCTTGAGGTTTGTGTTGTCCTGGTTCCACTGGGTAAAATATATAAATGAGCCACGATTAGATGCCAAGCAATCACAACACCTGTGTAATTCTGTCCTGTCAGTCCTCTGATCACTGCACTGACCTGAAGACTCACTTGACATTCACATTAGCTCATAATATAAACTACAAAGAAATACAGAAATATAAATATAAATTCATGTTCCTCGCAAACCACAACCATCTAAACAATTCCCCACGGACAAATCAAGCCCTGCATTTGTTCTTTTTCGAGAGGCGTTTCAGTCTGCAGGCAAAAGTGGCATAAATCAGATTTTTTCTTCTTCTTCTTCAAAACAGCCTAATAACAGTGTAAAAGCACAAACCACAGGGAATCTGATCCTTTTGATTCTGATTTGGTCCACTTTCGCATTACTTAAAAAAAAACCTACAGGATTTATTTGAAAGATTGTAATTAATAGAGTTCTGCAACTTCCCAATTTTAACAAGTTTCTCTTTGTTTTGTGCTGTCTTAAAGGGGTGGTAAAATGCCCTTTTCACAAGATGTAAAATAAGTCTCTGATGTCCCCAGTGTGTATGTGAAGTTTTATCTCAAAATACTCCAGATCTTTTTTTTTAATAGCATGTTAAAATTGTCACTTTTTGAGGGTGAGCAAAATCGTATCGGTTTTATGTCTGTCCCTTTAAATGCAAATGAGCTGCTGCTCCCGGCACAGAGGGTGGAGCTTCAAGAGCTTGTGTGTGTGTGTGTGTGTGTGTGTGTTATCAGCTCTGATTATCTCACACACACACACACACTGAAAATTAAAAAAAAACGTTTAGCCTTTTATGTTCAAACCAGAGTCAGAAAGATGGAGAGACTCAAGAAGAAGTGCCAACATGTAGAAGCAACGGGACATTTCTGAATGGTTAGTTGATGAATTTATGTAGCTGATGTGTAGTTAACTATCTTCTAATCATTGATTAGCATATTCTGTCATGATAATATATAAATGCGTTCCCGGGGGCGGGGTTTATGTAAATTTTAGTGTTGGTGATGTCACTAACCCATGAAGAATCTCGTGTAGTTCCTACCAGCCATTTGTTGTAGTCCTTAAAAAGAGATTCATGTAAAAGAAAATATCTCCCTTTGCTTTGAACTTTGAGTGTTGTAACTTTGCAGATGTTGTTTATGCTCAAACAGCAACATTACACACTAACTAAAGTTAGAAAAGTCAAATCATAATCAACTTTAACTTGTTCGGCTTCATGCAGTCAGAAGCTCATATTCTGAGGCACAGGTGGTGTCTCTCCATTACCCACCGTTATACTGGTGCATCCAAGGGCGAGATACTGTATTCTTCATCATATTTCCTCATCTTTTCACTGTCTACACTGGACACGAAGCCCTCGCCGTCAGTGGAAAGAAAGTAGAGAGGGAAAACAACACAATTTTTCCTCACTTTATTTCTCAGAATATGTTCACGGTGTTCATCCAGACACTGTTCATCCAGACACGATTATAGATGAGTGCACTATTTGAGTGATTTTAATTTGATAATGTGTGTGTCATTAGTGTGTGATTGACCCGTTGTCTGCGTTTGTTGAAAGCATGTTTCTGTTTAGTGGCGGCCCGTGTTTGTGTTCTCAGTTCTGTGTGGGGTCGATCACTCTCCCCATGAACAACAGGCTAGAAGTGGCTTCATGGTACAGAAAGAAGAAGAAGGGCCTGTTGATGATGAAAGTGGCTGGCAGAGAATAAGCCGTGATTCCCACTGATGTGGCGGAGGCTGCGCTGGTGCCTTTCTCATCCACCTCGATCACGGCTTTATGCAGCACCTGCACAACACAAACACACGGAATCAAGCATTAATGGCTGCGTTTACATCCAATGTTGTTCATTTAAGGCGAGACACCACAGGTGAATAGGGTAAAAAAGAAAAAAAAACTAATAGACATAACCATAATTCACCAGTTGATTGATTTCATTAATAATTGCAAATAATTTTTGTATTACATGTTTTCTGAAATTGTATGTTTAATTATGCAAATGAGGCATTATCTAATTAAATATGCACTAATTTGCATACATTTCTAGAACAAAAATCGGAACATTGGATGAAGTCAGGTTAAAAATTCTTGTTTCATTTTTTTATATATATATTAGAGTCAAATGTTTTTACAGAGGGGATTTGGGATATTTCTATTTATCACTAAAATCAGAAAATACTGTAATAAAAGTATAAAATCCGGAAAATTATAGATGAACTAACCCCTCTTTAAAAAGTTTTTTTTGAGAAAACTGCCTTTAAAGATATATATTGTAATTGAAATCTACAGATGCAAATAGATAAAGTGCTCTGAAAGATACAGTTAAAAGTGTGTTTTGGATGTTTTCTGTCCACTAGAAAACACACTTTATGAAAAGCCAAAAATCCAAATATCTCAAAATGCTAAAAACAGCTGCATAAAAAAAACAAAAATTTTTGTGTCTCGCCTTAACTTGAATATGGCATAAAACATTTGTGAATAAGCAGCGTTTCCATCTCATGTGTTCAAGAGAACAAAATCATCCCCTCCTGGGAAACTGAAGTAGAATATCAGTAATAAAACTAAGTTTCTGCAATCAGATAATTTTTCCCTCCATCATAAATGAGTGTGTCTCAGAGCGTCAGACAAAACACAGTAAACGCTGTCATGTTCTCTAGCGTTCGGATGCTGGTGTTCGGGAACACACTCGTGTGTGTGAGACGCTTCTGGAGGGAATTAAACCAAATCATTCTGATCACACACTTCGACTCCGGGCGTTTCAGAAACACCGAACCAGCATCTGAGACGCTGCGATGCCATTGGTCCACTGGTTACTCCAGTTATCCAATCACATCTTCTGATGAGGCGTCCAGGGATTTATTCAGTTAACGTGTTTCCATCGAAGTTTATGTGAGTGTCTTATTATATAATTTTAAAAAATGTCCAACTCCAATGTGTGCAAATGTTTTTATGCAGATTTTTTTAATTTATGCACATTTTGCCGTTATCATCCAGCATGTGATATTTTATACGATAACCCAAGATTCACATAAAAACACAGCTAATGTGAGTGTGTGTGAGGCTACAGTAACCTGTGAGATTTTCAGATGCCCCTCTTTGCTTAAACCCGTCAGGTTGGCAGAATCGAGGAAAACACTGTCGATGCCCAGATGTGGCAGAATTTCATGCATGTTGTAAGATTGCTCCATCTTGAACTTGGGCAGATGAACCTCCATTCTCCTGAACGAGAGAGAGAGAGTTGGAGAAAAAGACAGTACAACATGTATAAAAGTCAATCATGAGGTTAAAATAGAGGTTAAATAAAGAGTTCCACCAAATATGGGAATTCATTTACTCTCCCGTCTGTCTTTTCCACACAACAGCAGCTGATAGTGATCATGTTTGTCAGTTGCTGAAAAGTAAGAGTGTATTACTCCTGCACTATTGTCTTACAATGCTTTGAGTCTTTGTGATGATCTTATTTCATGAAATTGTGCGACAATTTTTGGCCATACACATTTTTTTTATGAATTCATAATTAAAAAATAAGTAAAAACAAGAGCGATTTTTAGAATGCCTTGTCATGCATGAGATGCTCAAAACACGCGAGCACAGCGATCAAACACGTCTGTCTAGCGCATTTATAAAGAAAAACAATGAAAAAGTAGCGCAGTGGAATGCAAAAACACATTCTGTGTGAACATCCCCCAATTCTGCCACTCACGTTCGCCTCATGTTTTTGATCCAGCCTAAGAATCGCTCAGCGTTGATCTCGTCATCTATGACGGTGTAGTCGGCAGTAGCGTCGGGCAGGACGATGAGCAGAGCCGCTCCACCGCGGTACGGCAGGCGCAGTATTCGAGCGCGAAGCTCACTGTCTTCAGCCGTCGATAATTTATCCTCCTTAAACATCATGGGGACTTGAACAATCTTGTACTTGTCGACATAAAAGCGACTCATTTCCGTGCTGTTGGGGTCGAATGGATGATCCCAGTTACCTTGAAAAAAAAGAGTTTTAGATGATATAACAATTGTTTTACAGAAGTTCATTGCTGTTTCCACACTGCAAGAAATGATTTTACTTGAGAATCAAAATTACTTAAGATATTAAATCTTGTTTTCTGAAAAAAAATATTTTGATTAACTCTTTCCCCACCATGACAGAATTTTCTGGCAATCCCCATTTTCACTGTTATACGGTAGGGGGCGCTATTACGCATCTTCTGAAAGAGTACTGAATCTCCAGATCAAAACACAGGAGAAGAAGCAGCAGAAACAAGTAATATAAGCATTGCTGACACTAGTCAGCTAACGTGATCATCAAACAGCATATAAATCAGAACTACCTAATGTTACTAAATTAAATGTTGAACCCATCCATCTTCTTCCGCTTATCAGGGGCCGGGTTGCGGGGGCAGCAGTCTAAGCAGAGATGCCCAGACTTCCCTCTCCCTAGACACTTCCTCCAGCTCTTCCGGGGGGACACCGAGGCATACCCAAGCCAGCCGGGAGACATAATCCCTCCAGCATGTCCTAGGTCCCTCCCGGGGAAGGCGTCCAGGAGGCATCCGGAACAGATGCCTGAGCCACCTCAGCTGGCCCCTCTCGATGTGGAGGAGCAGCGGCTCTACTCTGAGCTCCTCCCGAGTGACCGAGCTCCTCACCCTATCTCTAAGGGAGCGCTCATGACCTATCTCATGACCCACAGCTCATGACCATAGGTGAGAGTAGGAACGTAGATTGACCAGTAAATCGAGAGCTTCGCCTTGCAGCTAAGCTCCTCCTTCACCATGACAGACCGGTACATCAACCGCATTACTGCAGAAGCTGCACCGATCCGTCTGTCAATCTCCCGTTCCATCGTTCGCTCACTCGTGAACAAGACCCCAAGACACTTGAACTCCTCCACTTGAGGCAGGAACTCTCCACCTACCTGAAGTGGGCAAGCCACCCTTTTCTGACTGAGAACCATGGCCTCGGATTTACAGGTACTGATTCTCATCCCAGCCGCTTCACACTCGGCTGCAAACCGCCCCAGTACATTCTGAAGGTCCTGGTCTGATGGGGCCAACACGACAACATCATCTGCAAAGCAGAGACGAAATTGTGTGGTCCCCAAACCTTACACCCTCCTGCCCCTGGCTGCGCCTAGAAATTCTGTCCAAAAAAATTATGAACAGAAATGGTGACAAAGGGCAGTCCTGCCAGAGTCCAATATGCACCGGGAACAAGTCTGACTTACTGCCAGCAATGCGAACCAAGCTCCTGCTCCGGTCGTACAGGGACCGTACAGCCCTTAGCAAAGGGCCCTGCGGACTCCATACTCCCAGAGCACCCTCCACAGGACACCGCGAGGGACACAGTTGAATGCCTTCTCCAAATCCACAAAGCACATGTGAATAGGTTGGGATCCCCTGAATCCCATGAACCCTCCAGCACCCTGGAGAGGGTATAGAGCTGGTCCAGTGTTCCACAACCGGGACAAAAACCACACTGTTCCTCCTGAATCTGAGGTTCTACTATTGGCCGAATTCTCCTCTCCAGTACCCTGGCATAGACTTTCCCGGGTAGGCTGAGAAGTGTGATCCCCCTATAGTTGGAACACACCCTCCGGTCCCCATTCTTAAAAAGAGGGATCCGGTCTGCCAGCCCAAAGGTACTGTCCCCGACTGCCACGCGATGTTGCAGAGGCGTGTCAGCCAAGACAGCCCCACAACATCCAGAGACTTGAGGTACTCAGGGCGGATCTCATCCACCCCCGGTGCCTTGCCACGAGGAGCTTCTTGACTACCTTGGTGACTTCAGCTTGGGTAATGAACTAGTCCACCTCCGAGCCCTCTGCCTCTGCTTCCCCAGTGGAAGACGTGTCGGTGGGATTGAGGAGATCCTCGAAGTATTCCTTACACCGTCTGACGATATCCACAGTTAAGGTTAACAGCTGCCCACCTCCACTGTAAACGGCGTTGGTAGGGCACTGCTTCCCTCTCCAGAGTCGCCGGTCGGTTTGCCAGAATCTATTTGAGGCCAACCGGTAGTCCTTCTCCATGGCCTCACCAAACTCCTCCCAGGCCCGATTTTTTGCCTCCACAACCACCCGGGCTGCAGTCCGCTTGGCCTGCTGGTACCCCTCAGCTGCCTCAGGAGTCCCACAAGCCAGACAGGCCTGGTAGGACTCCTTCTTCAGCTTGACGGCATCCCTAACTTACAGTGTCCACCACCGGGTTCGAGGATTGCCGCCTCGACAGGCACCGGAGACCTTACGGCCACAGCTCTGAGCGGCCGAGTCGACAATGGAGGTGGAGAACATGGTCCACTCGGACTCATTATCTCCAGACTCCCTCGGGATCCGGTCGATGCTCCGCCGGAGGTGGGAGTTTAAGATCTCTCTGACAGGGGAATCGGCCAAACGTTCCCAACAGACCCTCAAGTTTGGGTTGAGAAATAACGGCCGGATGAAATAACCACAAAGTCGATCATCGACATCTGGCCTAGGGTGCCCTGGTGCCACATGCACTGATGGACACCCTTATGCTGGAACATGGTGTTCATTATGGATAAGTTGTAACTAGCACAGAAGTCCAATAACAGAACACTGCCCCTCCAGGTGTCACTGTCGCTGCCCACGTGGGCATTGAAGTCCCCCAGTAGAACTACGGAGTCCCCAGTCGGAGCACTTTCCAGCACCCCTCCCAGAGACCCCAAGAGGGCCGGATACTCAGCACTGCCGTTCGGCCCGTAGGTGCACACGACAGTGAGAGACCTATCCCAGACCCGAAGACGCAGGGAAGCGACCCTCTATCTCTAGTCGGTACCTCACACACAACCTCACACACAATCTCAGGCTCCTTCCACGTCAGCGAGGTGACGTTCCATGTCCCTAAAGCTAGTTTCCGTGTCCAGGGATCGGGTTGTCTGGGTTGGCTGCGTCAATCTACGTTCCTACTCTCACCTATGGTCATGAGCTGTGGGTCATCACCGAAAGGACAAGATCCCGGATACAGGCGGCCAAAATGAGCTTTCTCCGCAGGGTGGCTGGGCCCAAGCCACGGAAACTCTTCTACTTTCCTCTGTCTATGGTGCAGACCGCTTGGGATATTACAAACCGACACCCGTTGAAGAGGCCGCTGTAGCCCACCTCTGCCCAGCATACATGGATAGAAGTCTACGCCATCGCTTCCCTCGAAGTCGTGCCATACTACAGCCCATATTGCTGAAAAAGTGCATATAGCAGCCAGCCAGGCAGCACTAGCCATTCACACAATGGCAATGCTCCAGGTTTTTCAAGCCAAAATGCTGCAGGCCTTGGATGAGCCACAACGTCACGGACCTGGCGTTCAGGGCGATTAAGACCGCTCAAGGTATTGGAAGCAGCATGAGTAGTTTTGTCATACTTCAGTGTCACTCATGGTTTGCACTTGCTTGGCATGCTGTGGGGTCTTTTTCTGAGAAGTTTTTGGAGGTGCAGAAGCAATCTAAGGCGCCAAGTCATTTTCTGCCTAAGCAAGCTGCAGCTCCTCCACCGTGTTCTAGATCTTGCGCCTATTTTACGAGCAGAGATTCAGTCTCTCGCCTCAGTGGAGAACATACAGTGCCCGCTATTCTTTATGCTGACCAATGACTCTATCGAGTCGCTAGCCGAAGGGCTCAAATATGTTTTTCCCCGGTCAAGATCATGCCGCTGGTTCAGGGAAGTGCGGTCAGGGAAGTGCAGTAGACAGTTTTGTTGGTTGCACCGAACTGACCCAACCATCCGTGGTTTCTGGAGTTAATAGATCTGGTGTCTCCAGCGATGAGCACAATATGTCACCATAGCCCAAACCTTTGGAACTTGCATGTCTGGTAGGTCAGTGCGACAGCCAGACACTGACCATATCACAGCGAGTTTTGGACACGATTGCAGAAGCTAGAGCCCCTTCAACCAGGTGCCTCTATACTTTAAAGTGGAATGTTTTTGTATCTTACATCAGACTATCTGGTTAAAGGGCATACGTCATTTATTTTAAGGTGTATATGGCTGCCATTTCAGCTTTCCATTTACACATTGAGCATTGAGTGGTGACCATAGACCTGCATTATATGACTGACAGACAAGAACGGTTTGACCTAAAAATATCCAAATTGAAACTACTGTGGAAACAAAGACACCTACATCTTGGATGCCCTTGAGGTAAGCTAAAACATACCAAAATTTAATTTCAAAGTGAACTATCCCTTTAAGGGAAGGAGGGGATACACCCTATAGAGTAGTTAGCAATCTCTCATTCCCTCCTCTCAGGGAACTGAGGTCACGAAAGTAACCAGAGATGTTTTCCCTTTAAGTTAAGATTTAGAATGGGTTTAGAACCCATACAGATATTTGAAGAGTTTGGTTCCAAAACGCGATAAATCTATTATAGATCTATTACAGATATTTTCTGTTTCAAACTTTCACATAGCATCTTTAGGTTATAATAACAAAAAAAAAATCAAATCCAGATTTTGATTTCAAAGATTTATTATAAAAACTGATACTTTTTTCCCCAAAATGCAATAAATTCATGACACTTTTTTTTCAAAATGCAATTAATCCATTGAATCAATATAAAAGTTATTTTTCATATTGAAACTGTTGAAAATACACAACAAAATAAGTTGATCCACATATGACAGCCTCTAAACTCGGTCAATATCTTATTACAGGCACTGGACTAAAAATACATTCAATCAGCCATCGCTGGGAAATACCTCCTGAACTTTTTTGACGGCGATCATCTGTAAAATGGCTTGGTCCTGCTCGGTTTTCGTTGACTTTGAGTAAAACAATTGAAAGTTTTTCAAAAGATCCCCAGGGGTTAACATGTCTGAAGTTTGATGCTGTCCTGTCGTGTGAGAACAAACAACAGCCGGCATTTTTCCTCCTCCCGTGTGCCTCATCTTCTTAATCTCCTCACGTAAATGATTAGATTTCGATGGCTTACGTTTCTTCCCTACCGCAGAAACCACCACAGGTTCATCAATGCCGTCAAAATTATACACATTTTTGTTTGATTGTTGATCAAAAAGTACAAAGTAGATAGGAAAAACTAGGATGCCGGGTGTATTCAGAGCGCCGCCGTTACTGTTTACAATGCGTGGAATGGTGCGCTGTGATTGGTTGAGCGGATTTATCGCATTCTGCAGAGAAAGGAGACTGGCGTTTGTCGCGGTTTGGAAAGAAAGGGAGAAAACATGAGAGAATAACACGGCGGATATCGCATTTTACGTAAAATTTAAAATGGACTTTTCAATACCGACCCTATACAATACTGATTTTTGCGGGAACTCAATTTTTTTTTAAATGCCGTTTATCGAGTTTTGGAACCAAACTCTTCATTTGTTCTTGTTTTAAGCACAAACTTTTTCAGAAAACAACACTTAATATTTTGTCATTTTGCATCTCCAGTTAATATATCTTGATTTACAAATGTTTAAATATTTGCAGTGGCGGCTGGTGGGTTTTAAAATGGAGTAGTAGGCACACTACACATTTTAGCGGTCAGATTTTTTTAACTGCTTTAAAATGGCTTTTTTGGTCACTTATAGACAGAATATTTCTAGAAAATGACACATACATCAAGACAATATAGATATAAGTTAACTCACCTTGTCCTAGCCTATCACTTGAAGCCAAAATACATCCTTATGTCCTTTTAAATGTCGGCCGTTTTGTAATTCGGCCGTTTAGTGAAGCTGATTGCTGTAACGTTAGTACAGGGCTGGACTGGGACAGAAAATCGGCCCTGGCATTTTGGCCCAGACTGGCCCACTACATATGATCATAAACACCATCCATCTTTGCACGCCTTTGAATATGTTTTTGTTCAACTCCTATTCATTAAAACCACTAATGCCATGTAATGAGTGAGTATAAACGAGTGAGAGTTAACAGATGAAATAAGTACAAAATTGTAATTTATTAATACAATTGAACTATACTCCACAGTGGCGAATCCAAAAAACAAGCTATAAGCTGCATTGGCACAGCAATACCAGTGTTTCTCACAGGAATTTTGGTAAAACTGTGGTGGGTGGACCTCAGTCCTTCTAGGGGGGTTTGGGGGCATGGTCCCCCTAAGAAAATGTTGTGCATTTTAATGTTAAATTCATCAATCTGTTGCAGTTTGAGGGTTCAAAATTAAAAGCTCCAACCCATAATCAGTGTGCAAATATAACAAAGAAAAAAATCAAACCTCTTTTAGTAACAGTGTCTGTCTATATTACACTACTCTACTACATAATAATATTTATAATATTAATCTCATGATAGAAGCCTAATAGCCATATATTGTAAAACAAATGCACTGAAAAATAAAGAAAACTTTCATAATTAGTGTTGTACCAATTTCTATACTTGAAAGAGATAAGCACATGATCTTTTATTTTGACGGAAACTGCATCAAGCTTTTATTTTGGCGGAAAACATGGATAAAAACGCGTCTCATTAAACTTTCAGTAAATTTCTGTAATCGTCAACTATGCAGATGTGGAAATAATCTGTAACTGGGTTATGGGTTCCTACACTCATAGCCAAAGTGTTTTGAAAGTAGTTCTGCTTACCGCGGACTCTACACTTTCTCATCTCTCTCCTGATCCTCCTCACTATCCTCCTCATCAGCCACGGGAGTTGATGAAGGTCCTGCTGCTGCAGAAAACATATATATCTTGACACATTTTACAGCGTCTGCTTGAAGGGCCTGTATATTTTCACGCTAATTCTCTGCACATTCCTTGCGTTTCTTCTCCATGTCTCAGACTATTTTGACAGATACACACTTGACACTGCACGCTCACTCAAAGCCCAGAGGGGGAGGTGTATAAAGCTGTGATTGGGCCAGCCCAGTGTCAATCAAGAAAACAACAAATGGGCCGCTGATCTACGCGTTTCATGGGCCGGTCTGTCAGTGGAAAAAAAACTAACGCTTACTTTTTTTTGACCAATGCATTACACCGGCACTAACCCAGCGCTGTCAATTAAACAAAACAAAACGAATGGGCCGCCGATGTACGAGTTTTATGGGCCGTTAAAAAAAAAAAGTATGAGATGTATCGGCCCAAAAGCACGTCGGCCCACCGGGCATTTGCCCGGTATGCCAGATTACCAGTCCAGCCATGCGTTAGTATACAGTATATCCAACTTTGGCATGGGGTCTTCCTTCATTTTTAATTTGTGGCTGTTGTTTGAATGGTAGTTTAGTAAATTTGTTTGCGATCAAATATTCAATATCTCTTCTCTCCATAGTTACATCAGTGCAAACAAATATTATGTAATATACGTCTCGTTGATATACCAAGGGTTAAAATACTCAATGGTGAGGTTGGGTATTGGTTGGGTTTTATCCGATACCAGTACCTACTCGGTATTTTTCAAACGGTTCCGGTGCTTAAACGGTTCTTAAACCGGTACTTAAGAAAACGAAACTGCACACACTTTATCAAAAAAATAATATCTGTGTGTGTTTTCTGAAAAAGATTTTCTGATTTCTGATTAAATAAAAAATTGTGCTGATGTAGCCGAAAACACTTAAGTTAAGATAAAAAATGTGTCTTCTAATATTATTTATATATATTATATATATATATATTATATATCAATTAGGCTATATTACATATTATATATTATAGACTTTTACAAAACAGAGAAATATCTGACACTGAGCAGAAATATTTAACACACAAAGTATAGCCTCATATAAATATACTTGATATACTTCATACTTGATATGCAAGATTTGCAGTTGGCATTGAAATACTAGACTTACCCGAAGAGGAACACTGCAGCTGAACTTGAACTTTAGTCAAGAATGTCAGAGGTTTTGGGTTCTAATCCGCATTCGTAGTTTTTTTAAACCGATAATGCTCATCAGTGGTTGTATATCAAGCAGGGACACTTTGTGTGCATTATATGTTGTGATTTCACCAGAACGAATAGATATGAGGCGCCGTCTAGGGCTTAAATCGAACTTCATTCACGCACACATAAAACACTTGCATACACATATACTAAGTAGTCACACATACATGTATACTGCTGAATGCTCCAACTATATGAAATACAAAACGTCACATCTAAAGTCGCTCACGCACACACACACACACACACACACAAACCGCGCACATACTCATCTGAGACGCGAGCACATCTCTCTCTCACACACACACACACACACACACACACACACACACACAAACTCGCGCACATACTCATCTGAGACGCGAGCACGCACACACAAACTCTCCAAGCACATACTCTTATATAGACGGCGCCTCATAAATAGATCGATCTCTGCAACGTATTGAAGCGCGCGTCCGAGTGCGGTGTGCGCGAGCCACAAGAGAATCATTTTCAGCAAGACTCAATAAGATCGTCTCTTATTTAACAAACGAACGAAATGAATGCTCAGCTGTTTAACTGGAGATGTTATTGGATCATTCGTGCCGCGAGATGTTTTATAGGGGGCGGTGAAAAAAGTCAGGCACCGAAATCAGGCACCGAAAGTTTCGTTCTTATTCGGTCTGGTTACTACCGTTTACGTCGGAACCAAGCGGCAACATTCTAATCTGAAAAATGAAGCCTACCCGGAAGTGCGAAAAACTGCAATACATCGAAAATCCGCTAGGGGAAGGTCCCAAAAGGGAGCAAATGTCCATACACCCCCATGTTAAAATGTCCGTTTTCACAGCATAAATTCATATTTTTACAGGTTGGTCCCATGGACTTTTATTGTATTTTTCGATAGGTTCCGAGTGCCTGACAACTGTGAGGGGGGTGAATTTTTTTCTAACTCGTTAGTTTAGATCGTATTTAGATATAAAATGTATGACAAATAAGGGCGCGATTGACAGCTTGATTGACAGCTGACAACGAGCATAGGCTGCGCCGAGTGGAATTCCTGAAATTTGACGTCTCGGCCATGATCTGACACAACACATCATACCTGTAAGTTATCCTTTCTGAACATTTGTATTGGAATATGGCGCCGCCCATACCCCCCATAAACGGCCTCAAAACCGTTCTTCAGAAGTCTATGGGTGACGTCACAGACGCTTTGTCCATATTTTTTACAGTCTATGGTCGGAACCGGTTCCCTATTGGAACCGGGTTTCGGTACCCAACCCTAATGGTGATTGGCTATTTATTTTTGCCAACGAAGGCACAACCACAGCCCGTCTACGGAGAGCCTTGGCACTTCCTATTAGCCCCATTGTATCGATCTTGGTTGCAGTTCCATTAGAATTCCACTGGAGGTGATCGCGGGCGAGTGCAGACTGAATGGGAGTCTATGGGGCTATACGGCTAAATTTGTCTCTTTCACCCGATTGCCGTTGAGAAATCTCAGATTTTATTGTAGGTTTTGCAACTTCAACATGGGTTATAGGTCGAAAATTGAATGAACGAGTACTTATGTCCTTTCGATTTCTTACAGGTTGAGTTGTTGTTGCCCATAACACGCTAGCATTCTGCTAATGAACGCTGATTGGTCAGTGAAGGACTGATTACGACCAGAGATACCGCTTGATGGCATCGTGGCATCCGAAGCAGGACCAGAAACAAACAAAACAAAAACTCTTCTAGCATGTGTATTTACCTGTGTCGGCTGTGTTGTCGATGCCTCGAGAGAAAAGAAAGTGCCGAGCGCAAAAGCACCAAAGCGACTGAAGGATTGCCGTCAAGCAGTATCTCTGGTCGTACGATGTGTATGACGTCATTGACATTTTAAAAGACTTTTTAAAGCAAATAAGTGACTCTAAAAAATCTAACACCCAGCAATGTGTAATTTCTTTGCATCTCCTTTCGAAAACAACATTCAAATTACTAGACAAAAAATTATATCCTGAGAAAAGTGGATTTTGATGGTTTAGCGTCATAGACCTCCATTCATTCTGCACTCGCCTGCGAGCGCCCCCGCATGGACAGAGACGTGTCACTGCAGCCAGTCCAGAAACCGGACGTAACCAGAGAGTGCCAATTCTCTTCCTATTAGACATTCTCTGGCACAACCCAGCAAACACATTTACGTTGTGGCAACGTCTGTGGCACGTTGCATTTCTACTATGGTAACGTCTACGTGCTCGCAACATTGTAACAACGTATAATTGTAAGATGCGATAGGGCTGTAGCCAACGTTGTTGCGTGACATTCAGCAACTGAGAGACGACGTTCTGACAATAAATTTTTTTATGCTAGATAAAAATATCCCCCATTTAGCATGTTATGTTTTGTGGTTCATTTTTAATTAGTCATATGTTAAAAAATTATATACTTTTTAAATATTGTTTATCCTTATTATTATGCATGGGCCTAACAGTAAATTCATTAAAAATCAACACCTGCAACTGTACACTTTGAAGAGTAAAAATGACATAGAAGTTTAGCTAATTCTATAAAAAATAAACAGGTGTGCAGCAGTTACAAACAATAATTTTTTTGTCTATGTGCGTTTCCAAAAAAAAGGAAAAAACATTAACGTGCAACAAGTAGGCTACGCGCTTAAATCAATTACTCATCATTAAAGTCATTTTGGCTTCATACTTTTGGCATAAAGTTAAATATTTGTCATACCTGACTAGAAGATGTTCAAATAAATGTCACATTAGACAAGGAAGTTGTAGATTGTGTGTTTGAATAATTACGTATCTTATTTAGCTGAAGGTAAATTAAACGCAATTCTCACGTACCCTTGCTCGATGAAGAATGAGAGACGGCCCAACCATCAATTTAAATTTAAAAGGCTGATTGGCGCTTCAGGGCAGTGACGAGTATATGCCGTCCAGTGGATGTCCAGACACCCTCGGCACAACCTTAAGAAATGGCCCTGAACGGTGGTTCAATGTCAACATTGTGACAATGCTGTAACAACCTTCACCACACAACGTAGTTATAGCAACCTTTTGGCCGTGTTGTTTAAACGTTGTTAGAAGGTTGGGTACTTTGTGCCAACGTTCTGTTGTTTGCTTGGAAGTCAAACAAACTGGGAGTCTTCCGGGCGCTGTACATGCGGCGACTGGCTGAGCTGCGTGTGTGCCCCAATTGTGTACGTTGGTTTCTGTCCTGTTTTAAATCTTTTTATTATCGTTCTTAACTTGTTCTTAACACTTTCTAAGAAAATGATAAGTTTGTGGAAGTTAGTGTTCCTTATGCTACTGCTGATTAACTGGGGAAATGCGACCGTTTTGGTGAATGGCGGAGTTTTGGTGGAGAGCGTGCCGGTGATGACCAGGGAGTTCCTGCTGGGTCTGCGTTCTAATGCCGGCTTTGTCGACCCTGCCTGGGAGGTTCCCGAAGAAATTCTCCAGTCTTCTGCAAACACTCAGGAATCGAAAAGGAAAACTAGGAGGAAACGCGGGAAGCGAGGTGGAGTTCGACGCAGATTAAAGAGAGCTCAAAGATTCATCCCGTTGCCTGGAATACTCCTAAGTAATGTACGCTCGCTTCGCCACAAACTTGATGAACTACAAGCCAATGTGAGTTTTATGCACGAATACAGAAACAGTCACATGATGGTATTCACCGAAACCTGGCTGGATGATTCAGTTGACAATAGTACTTTACAGATTGAAGGTTTTGGAACACCTATTCGACTGGACAGAGACAAACATACAACAGGCAAAAGTCGAGGAGGAGGTGTGTGTGTTTATATCAAGGAAAGTTGGTGTAAAACAGCAATGGTGCGTTTTAAGATTTGTAATTCAGATATCGAACTCGTTGCAATATCTGTATGTCCTTTTTATCTCCCTCGTGAGTTCCCTCAGCTGTTTTTTATTGTGATATATACTCACCCACGCGCCAATTTTGATGTGGCTCTTGAGACTGTTAAAAACACCCTAGATAAACTTGATAATTTATCCCCAGACGCACCCAAATTTGTTTTAGGGGATTTTAACAATTGTATTATGGACAAACATCTAAAAGGCTACCATCAATATGTTACCTGCGCTACTCGCGGTGATAAAGTCTTGGACAGATGTTATGGTCCCATCCCGGGAGCGTATCGGTCTCTGTCTTTACCTCCTCTTGGTTCAGCCGATCACAATATGATTTTACTGACTTCTGTATACATTCCCATTGTGAAGCAAGTGAAGAAAGAAATACGATATGTGAAAGAATGGACACCTTCTAATATTGAAGTTTTGAAGGGTTGTTTCGATTGTACCGATTGGAATATGTTTTTGAATACATCTTCTGATTTGAACGATCAGGTGGCTACCATTTCAAAATATATCACTTTCTGTGTTGATTCTGTTATAACTACGAAAAAGATCACTCTGTATCCTAATAATAAACCTTGGATCACGAAGGAGTTAAAATGTATACTGAACGAGAAGAAGAGAATATTTCTTGTGGGGAGCAATGAGGAGAAAAAACAGATAAATAGGGAAGTTAAAAGAGCAATTAAAATCGCTAAAAATAATTATAAAAATAAGATTGAGGATGTGTTCATGCAAGGTAATCTTAAAGCTGCCTGGAAAGGAATTAAGAGTATGGCTGCAGTGAGTACATTAGTACCAAAGCAACATATACCAATTGGAAACACTGACAATGATTTAATTCTATCTAAAGAGTTTAATGACTTTTTTTCTCGTTTGGATACATCCTCAGTCACTGATGAGATAACCATTTTTAAAAAGACCTTGAGTATTTCTAATAATTTTCAAATTAATTTATCTAACATATCAAGACAGCTGAAGGCCACACCGCTCAACAAGGCCCTAGGTCCAGACGGTATATGTAGTAGAACACTGAGATACTGCGCTGACCAGCTCAGTGAAGTTCTCCAGTTACTTTTTCAGTCGTCCTTAGATCAAGGGTTGGTACCTGATTTGTGGAAAAGTTCAATCATTGTACCAATACCTAAAAAAACTAAACCAAATACTTTGAACGACTACCGTCCAATCGCCTTGACTTCCTTAGTTATGAAGATTTTTGAAAAAGAGATGAAGAGGTATATAATGACAATTGCTGGACCACTTTTAGATCCACTCCAGTTTGCATATCGCGCTGGAAGAGGCGTTGACGATGCAAAACTGTTTTTGATAAATACTCTTAGTCGTCATCTGGAAAACAGCGGAGCTTTTGCGCGGCTTTTGTTTGTAGATTTTTCATCTGCATTTAATCTATTGCAACCTGTTACGTTGGGGCAAAAACTTATCAGCCAGTTTAACTTTGATCATGGATTAGTTTTATGGATCATGAACTTTTTATCAGACAGAGAACAGAGGGTTAGGATTAATGAGGTGTTATCAGATATTGTAAATATCTCCACTGGTACCCCACAAGGGTGTGTGCTCTCTCCTATCTTGTTTATATTATATACAAATGACTGTCAGAGTTTGCAGGATAATAGTTACTTGGTAAAATATGCAGATGATACTGTGTTGCTCTCCTTGCTTTCACATTCAGATCAGGAATATGGTTCTGTTTTGAACAATTTCATCTCTTGGTGCAGTAATATGAAACTAGATCTGAATGTCTCAAAAACTAAAGAGATGATTATTAATTTTAGCAGGAGGACATTAGCACTTCAACCGATAGTCATTAATGGTACACATGTGGAGGAAGTAGAACAATACAAGTACCTGGGCACGGTTTTTGACAACAAGGTAAAGTTTGATCAGAATTCTGAGATAATTATCAAAAAGTCACATCAAAGATTGTTTGTGCTAAGAAAGCTCAATTCTTTTAATGTACAGAGAGTTGTTCTTAAGTCATTTTATAATTCATTTGTTGAAAGTATTCTGTCTTTTTCTTTTATTTGTTGGTTTTCATCATTGTCTATAAAAAACAAAAATCGGTTGCAGGGTATTGTCAGCACGTGCTCTAAAATCATGGGTGTTCCCTTAAGAAGCCTTACTTCCTATTATGAACAGCAGGTGCTGAGGATGGCACACAAAATATTAGGAGATAGTACCCACCCGCTGCACTTGGACTTTGAGTGGATGCCCCTGGGGCGACGTTTAAGAGCAATTAAATGCTCTACAAATCGTTATAAATTTACTTTTGTGCCTGAAGCAATACGGTTATGTAACACACGTAGGTGATTTTTTAAATGTATTTATTTTATTATATATATATTTTATTTATTTATTTATTTATTTATTTTTCTCTTCTTGTTCTATGTGTTTAAATGTATATTTGTGTATGTTAAGTGTTTTATGTGAGGCACCATGTAAGCTTAAATCAATTACCCCATGGGGATTAATAAAGCTTTAAACGTAAACGTTTAAACGTTGTTAGAAGGTTGGGTACTTTGTGCCAACGTTCTGTTGTTTGCTGGGAAGTCTCCGGCTATTTGCCTCCCCCTCCCCTTTCTCTATTCCCATAGACTCGCGCGGTGTTTACACTTACAGTGGTGAAATAACAAACAAGAAATACACATTCTGAGACATATAATGCGTGCGCAGAGAAACTCACCCTGATAGAAAATGGTGTTGAGGAGCATCATCTTCGTCAATGGCTCGATACTCGTCACCATTTCGTTCACTTTATTGCCGGTCTTTCTGCTCACATACTCATTGACGATGCTCTTGCTGAGCTCAGCCTTGCTGAAGTCCACATTATTCACATCAGCACCAAAGAACGTCTTGATCTGATCGCTGAAGAGGCTCTCGACTTGAAAGCGCTCGTCCACGAAGAGTGCCGTGCCCTGCTCCATCTGCAGTTTTCTGTCCTGCGAGATGTTCTTCTGCAGCTGCTCGAAGAGCCGTGGGACGAGCAAAGCATCTCCGCCTCCATCCAGAGAGTCCAGATTCAGTCCCTTCAAGATCTCACTGCGAGTCGAGCCCTTGGCAGCCAGTAAGAGCGTGGCGAAAGACGTGGAAACACTTAGCGGTGAGAAGAAGACGTTTTTGTCATGAAAACTTGATATCTTGCGATAGAGGTTCATGGCAAAGTCAATATTTTTGAAGGCCAGATCAGTGACACCAGGAGTTTTGGGCTCTTGACTTTTGAGAACGCACAGAAATCCAGATGAAAAAATGAGGGTGAACAGCACTTTTAACTCCATTTTATAACCTTGTTTGTCAAAAAATCCCATGACCTGAAGATATATAAAAAAATAAACTTTATTGTTTATTGATTATATTGAGATTTAATAATCAATGCAGACACAAGAAGACCCAATGCAATACATACTGAAACATTAGTACTGTTAGCAATGCATGTTTGTTTTGAACAAAAATGTACAAAATATAAACTACAAAATAATAATCTGTTTGCGAAACTATTCTGTACTAAAGAAGAACTAAAGGCACCAAACATGGTGGAAAAACCCTGAAGAATAAAAAAACCCTAACATCTGAAAATGTGAACTATAATTATACACGTAAAATAACATGTATACTCACCAGTGTTGGGCAAGTTACTTAAAAAAAGTAATTAGTTATAGTTACTAGTTACTTCTCACAAAAAGTAACTGCGTTAGTAACTGAATTACATCATTACAAAAGTAACTAATTACCAGGGAAAGTAACTATTGCGTTACTTAAAAAAAAAAAAAAAAAAGTTTAAATATAAGAAATTTCTTGGATACCCCCAATATGAAATGTTAAATGAATGAAATTGACACTAAATAGAACATCTTTTTATTATAAAACATTGTACACTAATCTACACTATTTTAATGTTGCTGTGGGACAATGTGAGAGACACCTATTAACTTAAATATTATCATTACTATAGTGCAACAATAAAACAATAGATGGTTTAGAACTTTTAATATTTATTGCACAGACCACAACTGGCAAAAATAAATTATGCTTCTTAAGAAATGTACCAAAAATAAATAAATAGGCTAGTAGCCTAATAAAAATATACATACACATACACTAGTGCATATAATTAAAATGATAAAACTCACACACCTTTACAACTGGTAGACATTCTGTATAGCCTACTTGAAGTATTTTCTTCCTCACAATAGTAAGTTTAACAAAAAGTGCTTTCAATATAATACTGAACAATGTATCAACATAAATAATAATAATGCAATATAATCTTTTGGGGGTTTATTTTTATAACCTACAGAGAACGTCATCATCAGAGGTTATTTTAGCCAAATTCTAGTTGTGTTTGCCGCACGTGCTCACAACCGTCAAACAAGTATGTTTGAACGTTCCCTGCAGGTTATTTTGGAGTTTATGTTATATAAACGAATTAAAACATTGCATATGATACCAATATGCTACAGAGATTATTCAAATGCTGATATGTGTAATTTATTTATAAATAAAGTATTTATGCTCGGACACATTCGGTCACTGTCCCGCACTGTCGAGCGCGTTCTCGGACACACTCGGTCTCTCTCGCGCACTGTCGAGCGCGTTCTCGGACACACTCGGTCTCTCTCTTGCACTGTCGAGCACTCTCGCGGCATTCGCCTCGTTTTTGTCGAGTCCCGCGCCTCATAAACACTCACACACCAGAGAAAAAACTTTGCAGCTCCTATGGCTGAGAGAGAGCCTACTCGGATGAAAACCGCTTCAGTGAGCTCAATTAAAGTAACGCCGCATTTTTATTGACAGTAACGGTAACGGCGTTGTAATGGAGGAAGCAGTAATTTGTTAGATTACTCGTTACTGAAAAAAATAACGCCGTTAGTAACGCCGTTTATTTATAACGCCGTTATTCCCATCACTGATACTCACCGACAGACCGCAGAGAAAGCTCTTGTGTTGTCTGTTGTGTTCTGACTGTTTGCAGAGACAAAGTTCAGTGAGCGTTAGAGATTATCTATTAACAATCAAACAATTTCCAGCCTAAAGACTCATCCGAGAGACAGATCAATGACGGCGATCGCCAGGTCCTTCTGACTTGAGTTTGAGTTTTGATGACAGCTTGAGTGAGTACTTCATTAAGAACGATCGTAGGGAACTCACTACAATTTCATATCTGCATATTTTTCAGGTCATCACAACTTAAAGAGATTGTTTCACCCACAAATGAACCGTCTGTCATTATTTACTCTCCCTCATGTCGTTCCAGACCTGTATGACTTACTTTCTTCTGTGGAGCACAAAACTTCTTGTCCATAATGAGTCTGTGGCGTCAAATGGAGGCAATGAGAGTCAATGGTGTCCAAAAACAACACTGAACCCCATTGATTATATGGAAAAAACAACTGAATGTCCTTCCAATATCTTCTTTTAAGTTCCACAGAAGAGTCATAGTGCGTGTAAATGATGACAGAATGCTAATTTTGGGCACGTATTTGTTCATGTTAAGCAGCGAAGTGCGTCTGAATCATAATCACAACTGAAGGTGGACTCGGATGTGAAGACGGTGGACGACCAGTCAAACTTAACCGTGTAACAAGTATAACATCAGCTGTGGATGAGTTTCAGGCATGAGAAGTCACATGCGGGTCACTCCTAAAGTTTGCTGGATCCCCATGAAAGAACGCTGCATATATTTTGCATAAAATGCAACTTTCACACCACATGGCTTTTCATGCATAGATGTACATAATGATTAGTACCCAAGCATAATTTAAAAACAACAACAAGCACTTGACAGGCACATTCCCGCGCCCCCAATCACGCTTTCTCAACTTCACTTTGAAATAAAGCTTACATATACATAACCCTTTAAAACCTCAAGCATACGCCCTATTGAATACAGCTCCGGAGGCTAAGCGTATCCCATCATGCATCATGTTCGGGAACTCACGTGTCCTAAAATATAAAGGAAAACATTCCACTGTAAGTTAAAATAATTAGATTTTACATATAATTTGGTTGTAAAACCAAGTGTTGCACATTTTATTGGTGCAAAGATGAGAAGGCTTTGTGTATTTTGTACAACATTAACAACTGTTTTGATTCATTTATTATAATTTAATTAGAAGCACCACAGTTTTTAATCTGTGTTTTGTTACATGGGACGGAACTAACATTTAGTATTGTATTGCATGCACATTTAATTTTAGGATTTTTTTTTTTTTTTTTTTATCATTATTGAAAATCAAAATAAAGCTCTGTAAACACTTGCATTTTTAAGTGTGTCCCATCAGGTAATCAAGTGTTCTACACACACTTGCAGTCTTCACACTTGAACACTTGGGCGTATAGGAAATACGTCATGTAGGAGGTCAAGAGCAAAGACTGCGTGTGTGTGTATTCGGACAGGCCCGATGTTTCAGAAGGGTGCTCGTGAGCTCATTAGCTTAAAACCTCCACCGTTACACATTGCCTTGTACCTGAATTCACTGGTTTAGCTGCGTAACCAAGATGCTTCACTGAGAAAACCTCTTCTGTTGTTCGATTTTTTTGTTTAATTCAATATGATTAAATGTTGGAACATTTCAAATTTCACTCTGCGAACAATTTTGACAAAGTACATCACTGCATCATCCTTCCCTCGGGTCATTTTGACCTGAAACGCATTTAAAAAAAAAACTTTTAAGTATTGAGTGTTCATCTGAGGACTTTTGTTGCACTTGAACCACGAATACACACACACACAAAAAAAGTTTGGATTCAAGGAGTTTTGTGTTTTATTTAAAATTTTTAAAAAGTAACAAATCCTTCCATCGCGGGTCAATTTGACCCCTTAGGAATGAATGGAAAGCGAGGAATGCTTCAGTACACACAGAAAAACCTAAAAATGCTCATAATTCATTATGTCTACATGTGTATCTGAATGTATACTGAAGAAAAACTGACTTTAGGACCCAGCGGAACAGCTCATTTGCTCCATATAGAGCTATAAGTCCATCTAGAGTCATGAGATATCATCTTATATTATTATTTTTCCACACGAGGTCGACAAAGACACTCAATGTAAGACATTTAGAGCTGAATTAAAAGGGTTATGCATGAAATTGTGAGTTATTTTGAATTTCAGTTGAAAGAATGTGAGGAATGCGCTTAAATTATTATCTATTTATTATTTATTGATGAAATCTAGTAATTTAAAGGTAAATACAAAATATCCACAAAAATTTGCATAAAAAAATTGAAAAAAGATCAAAATGAAATGAAAGAAGCTTTCTGGACAAAATAAATAAATAAATATATATAATTTTAGGGCTTCGGGGGAAGGATTTGATAAAAAGTGCGAGGGAAGGATGAAGATTAAACTAAAGCGTGGATAAAGAGAGAGTCGTGCGACTGCTAGTCATCAGTGGATCATCTGACGTCTTCAAGAGCGCTAATAATCCAGACAGAAGGGACAGAGAAAAACCACTCGAGGGGGAAAACAAATATTTTTATTTAAGAAACAAAAGTGTGTATATAGAAGTGCAAGAATAATCAATCACTTAAAAACTATTGCTGAATATGAAACGAGATCTGCAGAGGGACGACTAAACCAAGAGAAGGTCTGAATCTGTACGATGATGAACGTCATTTCATCACGGTCTCATTCTTCAACATCTGCCCTCACACACACACACACACACACTGTGCTCGTGAGAGTCGACCTTCACAGGCCACTGATGAATCACAGATACGGACACGTGTCACACGCCTCACCTGTGACAGTAATTCACTACAGTTCACAGAGGAAAAGAGGAAAGAGACCCAGTAAAGCCCGAATGGTCCCACTTTAACAGGTTCCTCGTGACGCGGGCGTCTCGCTCTCGGCGACTGCAGTCTGAGGAAGAGGAATGTACCGGGGGAAGAGCTTCCCTTTGACCTCGTTCATCTCGCAGAGGTCAAGCGAAGCTAAACGAATGTCCCTTGATTGACACGGCAGGACCCGAGCGCAGTGGTGACTCCCATCGGGTGGATCGTGGCGTTCAGAGCGTCTCTGCTGGATGGTCACTGGTTGGGTTTGGTCCCGCTGTCCTTTTCTTCGCCTGCCAATGACACACAGCAAAACAACATGTGCTGAGGAGCGGAGATCCTGTGGCCATCGCTGAAACGGCTTAGACTGTGGTTGCATAAACTTAGCTTAAGACTGTCGCTGCGTCCGAAATACCTTCCTATACGAAAAACAGTAGGCGGAAAGTACTCGGATAACCTACCACTCCCGCCAAGGTAAGTGTGCATTTGATTGACACTTTACTATCCCATGAGGCCATAGGAGAGGGTATATGAATGGTGGTGAACTGACGCTGGGAGGTCATGTGACAGTATCAACATGGCGGATGTAGTACGTCTGAATTTATACCATGGTCTGGGTGAATACTCGATTCTGATTGGCTGCAGGGTGTCCATTAAAAAGTGATAGAGGACACCTAGTAAAGGAGTTCTGGTGAAACTGACTGTTTACCGTTCGAAATTAATAAATAAATGCGCTGGATACATCAGCTGTGAGTAACCATAGCAACAGGCAGAGTATCTATACGGACTATAAATCGAGCGGACTATAAATATCTCCGGTTGCTAAACAAACCGTCAGGCGTAACCAGGGAAACCAAGTTATTGTTTGTAAAAACGTAAGATTTTGATTGTAAAACTAATTAAAATATAAACTATAAACTAATGTTTTAAAAATGTGTTATTTGGCAAGTGACCATGGTATAAGCGGGTTAATGCCCTTCAAGGTGTCCACTGTCAGGAGTTAATACTCCGCTGCGCGTCGGACGGTTCACGCCTCGCCGTTGGGCATTAACCCTTACTTAAAGTGTTTACTTGCTAGTTTATCGAACAATAATAATTACCAAAAAAATCATTTTTTTCCTCTCCCGATGAGTAATTCCAAAAATCATGCCAACGGACGTTGGTAGGTTTATATATGTGACCAGTCACGGAAAGTAGGGACACAAGTCGGTTCTGGGGCATTTTGAGTTATTCACATATTCTGAAAGTGTAGTATTCAAGCTTTCCAACGATGTGTAACACATGTAAATCTGATAATATTTGGAGAAGTTGTGGCCATTTGAAGGTAGGCACTCAAAAAAAACTGAAATGGTAGAAATCTGCTTCTAAAGATTGGCGAGTTCTCGCCCTTCTGGGAATGACAATAGGGCTCATTTACATCTCATTTAGATAAGTCATACCCCCTGTAAAGCTCCCCCGTCTCCCCCTCCCCCCTGAATGTACCAATTCTACAAATTCTCTAAATAAAACATCTCCAGTTAACTGGCAGAGCATTCATTTCGTTCATTTTTTAAATAAGATACTAACGCTGAAATGTGTTTTTTTTTTTTTTAAATCAAGTGATCAAAGTGCTCGTTGCCACTGCGATCAGTGGCGCAGATAGGCTACAGTGTTTACTCGTGTGGCTCGCACACACTGCATTGTCTTCACTCGACGCGCGCTTCAATCCGTTGCGGATACTCTCTATTCGTTCTGTTGAAATAACAAAATAATTCAAACGTTTGCGTGTCCCTGCTTGATATACAACCACTGATGAACATAATCATTTTGATGAGAGAAAAAAAACTATGCGAAAAAAAAAAAAAAAAATGCATACAAGGGCGGATTCGAACTCTCAACCTCTGACACGGCTGGCGAGAGCTCTACCACTGTACCATTCATATACACGTTAATTAAATGGGCGGATCTATGTATTGGCACTGACAACATGTATTAGGCTACGTCTCATTAAATGACAAATTAAACCCCATGTAACCTACTATTTAAATCGATTGCTGGACATCGTAATGTTATTGGCGTCCATGTTCATTGAATTTTGAAATCAGATAGAGCCGGCCAGAGCGCTGCATAATAAGTAGCCACGGCTTATTCAGTATGGAAATACACACCGACAATGACACACCCCTACTGCGTGCTAGAATCTCCGAAAAACAAGCCGATTTCAACATCAAAATGTACGCTTTTAAATATACCAATACTGCTATCTCAAACATGGAGAGGCTTCTTCGTGATCTCAACTAACAGATTCTGCAAAAAAACGAAAATCACCAATTTTGAAAAAAAACGCTTCTTTCTCATTTTGCTCGAAAGTTGTGCTGCCGACTTGTGTCCCTGGTTTCCGTGACGGGTCACATATATCACAGCCACTGTGTCTTCTCTCTCGTCTTCTCTCTCGTCTTCTGTCCAAACACACCGCCTCATCTACGTCAGCTGACCTGTAAATGCGCAAAAACTGTTTCCATTGCAGTTTTGCGGAATATTTCTTTTTCAAATTGCCGCAAAAACCTCCTCATGCGAGCGGAAAAACTTTTTCGTGATAAATGGGAGTTTTTGCGAAATTGACGTGTGAAATTCGCAATTTCAATTTGCGCAATTTAAAGGGTAATGGAAACGCGGCTACTGTCACTTTTTACCCAACCGTCCAATCACAGTGGAGGAGGGGCGGGACTAATACCACATCGACCAACCGCCACATTCTGCCAGTACAACGTCAACAGACGACAACAAGCATAATAACGGAACAAAATCATTTAAAACAAGAGCCAGAGAAAATACGTTACATTGTATCGACATTTTAATATAGAATCAACACAGAAACAAAATATGTGTGAAATGAGATACTAGTAACACTTTCGCGGATTCCGTATCATAACAAGCAAGGCGTCTCAACTGAAAAAATTACGCAACGCTGCCAAAACGCTCTCAAGAGTTTACAGCAGAGCGCCTAGCGTTTACAGCTGGCTTTGGTGGACACACGGCCTTAACGTTTAGCCCTGGAAACCTTTAAAATAGCCTAACAGGAGCACTTTAAAGCATTAGTTCACTTCAGAATTAAAATGTCCTGATAATTTACTCTCCTCCACGTCATCCAAGACGTTCATGTCTTTCTTTCTTCAGTGGAAAAGAAATGATTGAAGGTTTTTGAGGAAAACACTCCAGGATGTTTCTCCATATAGTGTCTTCAATGGGGTCCAACGGGTTGAAGGTCCAAATGTGAGTTTCAGTGCAGCTTCAAAGTGTCGACACGATCCAGCCGAGGAATAAGAGTCTTATCTAGACAAACCAGCCGACATTTTAGAACAAAATAAACATTTATATACTTTTAACCACAAACGCTGATCTTCCACTAGCTGTGATGCGACACACATTACGTATATTTGGAACTTCAACCCGTTGGACCCCATTGAAGTCACTATATGGAGAATTAATTGTTTTCCTTAAAATCCTTAATTTCTTTTCGACTGAAGAAAGAAAGACATGAACATCTTGGATGACGTGGGGGAGAGTAAATTATCAGGACATTTTAATTCTGTGGTGAACTACTACAAATGGGCCGAAACGCCCTCATTCAGATGAACTGCTTCGGTGCGGATCAAGCCTAAACGAACAGAACTAAGGGAGAAAAGACGAGCTGGGTGTGAAAATGCCCTCAGACTGATTACCCCTTACACAGCTAGCTGGATAAACTAGATCTGGATCACTCACTCACATGACCTGAGGGACTGGTCTGGTGTCTTTATGAGCAGACAGAAGCTGGGCTGTTGAGAGATGTGTAAAGCAGGAGTATTTGTGGATGACTGAAGGACTCTTACCGGTGGTGTTGCTGGCGTTCTGCTGCTGCCTGTGAGGAGATCACACCATAATCACTTACTCTGATCTGATCGTGTATGATCACAGTAACACGAGTGTGTGCAGGTGCGCTCACCTGTCGAAGTAGGCCTGTCTCCTCCTGCGCAGCTCCTCTGCCGAGAGCGTCTCCTTCTCCATGCTTCCCGATTCATGAGACGAGCTCGCCGTCACAACCGCACCGGGGCTTCTGGGATCAACGCCGCCTATTGACATTACATTACAGTCACCATCAAACCAAAACTTGGTATAAACATATTTATATGTATAAACGCGTTAATAACGCGTTAACGCAAAATCATATTAACGGCACAAATTTTTTTACCGCACGATTAACGCAGCGCATATTTTCTGTTTGACCCGTGGCCCAACCCCTAGTTGGAGAAATAGAGATACACAGTGTTGCCAACTTAGCGACATTGCAGACCCCTTTAGCGATTTTTTTCCCTTCAACAAAGCGCCCAAACCAGGGATGGAAATTAGCACCCGCCACCAGCCAAATGCGGGTGATTTTGTGTTGTGGCGGGTAAACTCGCTTCACCTACCGGCCACCGTGGCGGGTAAATAAAAATACTGTTTCACACAGACGGCGGACACTTTTAGAGGACATAAGTGTACGCTGAAATAAAGTCTTTCACCTCAGAAAAACGGACTTTCTTGTCCTGTCACGTCAGCCGTTATCCTGTTCTCGTAGCGAACACTCTTCAATTGCACGCGCAAATGGCGGCGCGCGCTGTGTATCGCCTCACTGTATATAAAGTGCAAAATAAACTACGAGCATGCAACGCCGTTACGTTGTAAATTACACAAAATAAAAGTAATGCAGGGATGATTTTCATACTATTCACCAGGAGCAGTTTCCATGGTTCATTAACAGTTATTGTTAATATTGTGTATTCACCATGGTAACTGTCCCTTCCATATTAACCCCAAAATGCCACTTTATTTTTCTTTGTGTTATTTTTTATATTTTTAAATGACTCTAGTGGCTCATACCAACATTGTATTAACAAAAACTAGTTTGGGACTGCTATTTAATAGCTTTAGCATAGGCCTAATGTTTATTTATTAGTACTAGTCTTTACTATTAGTCATATTCTTACAATTTATGTTAAGTAAAGGGGGACAGTACTTGTGTGTGTGGAAATAGTCGGTTTCAATAAAACTACTACTTTGACTGAACATTTGCTCTCACTTTGCGGAAAAAATATCGGGATATATATCGTATATCGATATTCAGCCTAAATAATCGGGATATGACTTTTGGTCCATATCGCCCAGCCCTAGTTTCATTGTTGGGACTAAAAACCTAAAACTGGAAGCCATAAAAGACCACGAATCATTCAAATGCCACATCCAGGTAAAAAAGAGAAATATATATAAGAGAGAAAGAGAAAATGTCAGTATTTCATTGAGACTTGAGATTAAATAAACTGCATAGGCCTAAGTATTGTAGATCTTGTAGTATTAATTTTCACATGCAGTTACACATTGTCGGTTAAAAACAAGAAAGTGGCTGGTAAAAACATTGAGTGGCTGGTAGATTTTGAAATCCACCAGCCACAGTGGCCGGTGGACAAAAAAGTTAATTTCCATCCCTGGCCCAAACCTTATTTAGTTTCTGAGAATCTACCGGTACCGCCGGTACTGCTCTCTCAGCACGCGCGCGCACCTCTCTCTCTCTCGCTCTCTCTCTCTCTCTCTCTCTCTCTCTCTCTCTCTCTCTCAGCACGCGCGCGCCCCTCTCTCTCTCTCTCTCTCTCTCTCTCTCTCTCTCTCTCTCTCTCTCTCTCTCTCTCTCTCTCTCTCTCTCTCTCGCTCGCTCGCGCTCTCTCTCTCTCTCTCTCGCTCGCTCGCGCTCTCTCTCTCTCTCTCTCTCTCTCTCTCGCAGCGCTTTAATTCAGTTAAGCACAGATATTATGTTGCTTCACTAATTTTACAAGTATAGCCGAAATCAGAGCACAGATATTGTCTTTATCTTATGTGAATTTGATTTCACCAGATGATGGCTCGATTATCAGATTTGTTGTGCAGATTAACTTAACATCTTGGAAGGGAGAGCTGGTTATGTCTTAATGGGTCGCGTTTCAGTCACCATTTCAAATTCATTCCGTTGTTTGACAACAGAAACAGTAAAATATACCAATGAAAACAGTTTTATTGAGAATTTAGCTTCATCAAAATGGGCACAGAGAGAGACAAACTACAATGTAATAATAAATAATAAATGTACATTTAGCATTTTCAGAAGAGCTGCCCTGTCATGCAAAATCTAAACATGTTTGTGTTAGTAAATTGCTCAGTGCAAAGAAAGAGAAGTAATGGTAACCTGGCATTTTTTTGTTCTTTCTACATGTGTCTAATAGACATGAACAAGTTCTTTGAAAAACATCTATTACCTTTGAAACATGTCTCGTCCTTATGCTCTATATTGACTATGGTTTCAATAATAAACATACATTTGCATAAAGCATCTATATTTATCCATGCCCACGTTGATTAGAGTATTACAAACTTGAAAAGTATTCATTTAAGGTACATTTAGAACAAATAAAAAAATGTGCGATTAAATGCGATTAATCGCGAGTTAACTCATGACAATCATGCGATTAATCGCGATAAAAAATAATAATCGATTGACAGCCCTAGTATAAACATATACCAATTCTTATTGATACACTGCAAAAAAAAAGATTTTATTTCTTAGTATTTTTGTCTTGTTTCCAGTCCAAATATCTAAAAAAATTTATTAAATCAAGAAGCATTTACTATATGAGTTAAATTACATAAGATATTAGGCCTATGTCTTGTTTTGTGAGGAAAAAAGTGAGTTTTTGCTTAAAACCATAGACTGTAAAAAAAGATGGACGACGCCCCTTCGCTCTCTTCCATTGATGAGAACTGAAGCCGCCAGTGTCCCGATATGGCGCTGACATACTGGAACTTGAGTCTGCGCAGTAGCGATCTCGGGACCAGACCCTGCGCAGTAGCGATCTCGGGACCAGACCTGCGCAGTAGCGATCTCGGGACCAGACCCTGCGCAGTAGCGATCTCGGGACCAGACCTGCGCAGTAGCGATCTCGGGACCAGACCTGCGCAGTAGCGATCTCGGGACCAGACCTGCGCAGTAGCGATCTCGGGACCAGACCTGCGCAGTAGCGATCTCGGGACCCAGACCTGCGCAGTAGTGAGCAGGAAGTAAAGCCGCGAAATCAGCGCTCTGCCCTAACTCTCGCAGAATGCACTCAGGGAGAGTGGATTCTGCACACTTTTTTAAAAATTGATTGCAGTACGACAAGAGGCTTGTTAAAATAAAGTAAATACAATCTCCTCAGTCCTCCGAAGATCCCGAAAAAATGGCCGTTGGTGCTTCAGTGACTACTTCGCTCAGAGAACCTGTCAATCACAGCTGTCAATCATGACGTTACACCACCGCATCACGTAACTAACTAAAAACCAACTTATTTTTGAAACAGACACTTGAACTTACATCAGCGTGATAAAAACGACAGAAAATTAAAGAAACCACCTTTGGAAAAAAGATATTTGAAGTGTAATTTAATTGTTTAGTTGGTCTCACGTCCCGTTGAATAACACGGGGAGGCGGGGCTTATGACCTATACTAGGACCAGTCACCGGGGGGCGATCGAGACGTTTTGGCTTCACTTTCAGGGCTTGTGCAGCACACTTGATTAAAACAAGCAAAATGATCTGCCAATGGTGTAAGAGAAATAATCTTTTGAATTAAGTTTGACCGTCTGTATTAAGATTATTTTTCTTAACCCATTGGCTGATAATTTTGCTTGTTTTAAGCAAAAACTGATTTCATTTAGATTTTTCCCCCCAGAGATAAAGAGATAATATCTCATGACATTTTACTACTTTAGTAAATCCATCTTGGTTGAAGAATTTTTAGATATTTGGACTGGAAACAAGACAAAAATTCTGAGTAAGAAAAGCATTTTTTGCAGTGATATGAAATTATCGGTGTACATCATTATTGTGTTAATGATCTTGACTCAGAATAAGTTCCTCTTGCAGCTTCTCTTCTCTGATGACGAGGGCGGGGCTATAACCTGTCACTCACATGAGATCAGCCAATAGCAAACCACAACCATCCAATCAATTCCTCACAGACACAATCAAGCCCCGCCCACATTTGTTCTTGTTCCAGAAGCGTTTCACTCGATATACGACACAATAGGGAAAAAAAGACTAGTGCAACTGCCCTTTCATGACAACTTTAAAGAATAATGAAGTTCATACAGTAAGTTAATACAGTTTTTGTTATCAGACACGACTCTCTCTTGACTGGTACTGGACACCAGACAAAATGGATATGACAGTTCTGGTAAAGAGACTGAATCCAGTATTCCTGGTGTAGAGATTCGATCTAACATCACAGTCTTTGTTCTACAGCTTGACAAGCAGATTTTTAGGCAATTCAACGCTAATAAAGAATACAAATATCTTCAGACATGGTCAGTTTGACACATTAGTTTGAGTTAACGATCCAATGAATCACTGTCATAATAAAATGAATGTTTCTTTTTAGCGAACAGATTCAATGAATCACTGTCATAATAAAATGAATGATTCTTTTTAGTGAACAGATTCAATGAATCACTGTCATAATAAAATGAATGATTCTTTTTAGTGAACAGATTCACAGGGATGAATCAAAATCACCCTAATTAATATTTTACAGTTCTTATTAGAACTGGCTGAACCTTTTGCACTGATTATTGAATGAATCACTAAATTCACTGAAAGAACTCACAAGTAACACCAATTACAAAAAACACTAGCTGTGTCCGAAACCGCTCACTCGTTCACTCATTCACTAATCCCTATATAACAACAATGCCACAAATTGTTAAAACACCTGGCTGTTAGTAAAACACATTAAATTGAGTTAATGCCTAAATAATATATTTTATTAATAAAAATAATATACTATTATAAATAATATATATAGTGTGTAATTTACCTTATTAATATCATTTCATTTCATTTTGAAAATTCATCTATATAATATTGTCTCTATATTTTAATATGCTTTATTTGATTAATAAAAAAAAAGTAGAAAAAACCCCCTAAAACTAGCATGAAATAAATGTTAAAGCAGAAATAAGAAAGCTTTAGTAATTTCTGGTTTAATCTCGCTCGCTCCTCTCCACATTGGATTTTGGGAAATAGTGCTTCAGCAAGTGTACATCGAATATACACTCAAATTCAGAGAGGATTGTGGGTATAAAGTGAACGGATGTAAGATATGATATGACTTTTTAGATCTTCAACATCAGCCTCAGGACCCTATCATAACTCTGGTGCAATGCAGCACCAGGCGCGACTCAAGTGTGTTTTGCTAGTTTCAGCCTGACGCAGTTTTCATTTTCACGTCCTGAGCCACGTTGTTTAAATAGCAAATGCATTTGAGCCGATCTGTTCACCCATGAGCTGCTGGTCTGAGAATGAGGAGTGTGTTCAGGCGCATTGTTGGACCATTGCTATTTTGAGGAACTGAAATAGACTGAGCCACTGACCAACTGAAACCTGCTCTAAAGTCAATGATGCAGTTTTTTTTTTTTAAGATAAAGGGCGCGTTAGTAATATGAGCCTATAGGCGGGTCCACAACGCATGCACACTCTGCTTATTACACACACAGGTACACCCAGCAGCACACAAACATGCCAAATATTAAAAATGAAAGGATCACAATGTAAAAGATTATTATTGTGAACATAAAGATATGGTGCAATCCGATTTATCTCGTAGATGATCTGCTTGCGCTTTAATCTCTCTCTCTCACACACACACACACACACACACACAGCTTTAACCTCACGCACAAGCAGATCTGGTTCCTCTCTAGAGAAGCGTTCAGTCTTTCCACTTGCAAATTCCGTCATGTAAATAGTGAATCCACCATGGCACAAGTCCAACTGTCTTTTAAAGGGAATGGGAGATGAGACTCTGATTGGTTTATTGCACGTTATGCCCAAAACACACCCATTACACATTAAGAGAATAGAGACAAAACACACCCATTACTCATTAAGAGAATAGGGACGACCCTTTTAGATAATGCGCCGGGAGCGCCGACCATTTTTCCCGTCATTAAACTAGCCCTAAGTGCTAGAGCTTTAATTCTCTGCCCGAGCCCGAGCCCGGACTCGACCCGACCCGACCCGCGGGCCGGGTCGGGCCGATATTTCCCGCCACTGTCCTCGGGCCGGGTCGGGTCGGGCCCTTGATAAAGCACGTCACGTGTCATGCGCAGCGTCTCGTCCACTCGCACTCGCAGTCTCGCACGCGTGACGCATCACACCTGCTGTGGTGCTGTAGGCTATTCTGTTGCTATTAAGTGCGACATGGATCTTGAAGAAGCAAAGAAAAAATTAAAACAGGAGAATTAACTTTGAGCAAGTTTGGAGGAAAATCGGAGGTATGGACACATTTTAAACTAGTCGTGGGGAGTGACAACATAATGTGTTGGCTTTGTCTCGTGCATTAAATGCGCACGCTGCTCGCCTATGACAGCAAAAAAAAAAAAAAAACGGGGACTTCGACGATGAACAGACAAGCAGTCTTGCCATGACAGAAATTATTATAGTAGTCAGCCTCAGGCCTCAATATCCGCTTTTGTTACTTTTCCGATCCATTCAACTATTTCTGAATAAACAAACAACGCAGTTTGCATGCTTCTTCCTTGTCGCATTAGGTCTATTCATTAAGATAATTGCACGCACATGAACTTGATAAATGTTACAGATATGTTTTACTATGCCCAAACAAATGCCTTTCAACTTACTTGTGCAAAATTCAGAATTAAATGAATGTGCTGAAATTTGTACAAAAAGAGAGTCTGTAGTAGCCTACGTGTTTTAGCCATTAAATAAGCACATAGTCTCAAGTTTGTTAAGTTTTGTTTTGAAGAAAGCTTTTCTTTAAAGTGAATTTCGTTTAGTATAAATTGTATCTTAATTTTAATACATTTTTCATCAACCAATTACCTGGATTTTAATACATAAAAAGCAATATAGCAGACATTATAATCATGATATGAAGTCGCCGGCGCGCCGCGGTCACACCATTTGAAACTCGTAACACACGCTGTCACCGAATTTACAAATGCATATCTTGCTTGTTGCTCACACATATTATGTTGAAATAACAATATGTTGAAGTAACATTATTAATAATAATAAATCTTTAAGAATATTTGATTGAATGCTGAATGTTGTGCTTGTTCAATTTAATAAAATTTAAACTTTAATTGTGATAATTAAAATGATTGAATATTGAATATTGAGTGGCCAATTTTTGCTCATTTATTAATAGTATTTATATAATATATATATAACTGCGCTGCTCCCCCCTGTAGCCTAAATGAGCACAGCAGCACCTGCTTAAAAAAATTCTGGCGCCGCCCCTGGTTATAACGGCCCACATATTAAAAATGGTCGGGTTTAAATCGGGCTCGGGCTCATAATTACAGTAAACGTGTCGGGTCGGGCCGGGCTCGGACACAACGTGCTCGGGCTCGGGTTGGGTCGGGCTTGATTTTTTGGGCCCGATTTAAGCTCTACTAAGTGCACTTGCCCCCCTGCGCTTTAGACCATGAGCTTAGATTGTTAAAATAGGGCCCGATATGTACAGACGAGTGTGTGTCTCACCCTGCATGCTGAGCTGAATGGCCCTGCGCAGGTCGGCCTCCTCGTCCTCCACCTCCATGTGTTGTCTACTGAGAGCCAGAGCCTTCCTCAGCTCCTCCTCATCCTCGTCTAGCGGCGCTTCGTCCCCGGGGAGTGTGGTGTCTGACACCTGCGGCACTGACAACCTGATCCACAGCACACACTCGTCAGAGACACACACACTCAACGTGCAGACATCAGTGATCCACGGCTACGCATTACATAAGGGATAATGTACATCCAGCCGGCTGTTATCTCAGAATAAACCCGACAGGGTGATCAGGACCAGGTGTTCATCAGCCATGAAACACACACACACACACCTGAAGGGGGTTTATTCTGAGATAACACACACACACACACACACCTGAAGGGGGTTTATTCTGAGATAACACACTCACACACACACACACACACACCTGAAGGGGGTTTATTCTGAGATAACACACTCACACACACACACACACACACACACACACACACCTGAAGGGGGTTTATTCTGAGATAACACACTCACACACACACACACATACACACACCTGAAGGGGGTTTATTCTGAGATAACAACCGGCTGGATGTACATTATCCCGCTTGTTACACGGACACTTGCCACATAAGTAAATAATTAGACACAAAATTTTGGAATATTTTATTAGGTCTTTAAACGCACAGCTTCACGGAGAGAGCAGTTTCAGCGGCAAGATCAAACTAGACGGACATTTCAGAGATACGGTATACAGTCATAACACTTATTACACAGCATTTCACCACATTAATAATTATGGAGATTAGAGATACTGATTTCAGATTAAACTGCTTTAAAATCGTACCTGTTTGTGTCTTATAATCTTATATCTTATAATCCAACAGTGTACAAAACAATAGTCATAAAATTACAACATCTGCGTTTGTATGAAACAAGAGAGCGAGTCCACGATACTGGATGGCATAATTAAATAACTGTACACAAAATATTGATTTGACTGAGTTTTCACATTTTATTAGCTCAAAACTTCAACAAAGAAAACCCGTTCCTAGCGAGTGTATAGCGCTGGACCGGATGAGCCTGTGCTTCTGTTCTCAGCGGTTGTTATCTGGGAATAATATACCGCTGGATGGAGCGATTGACCAATCAGAATGAAGTATTCCACAGAGCCGTGTAATAAATAATTATTAAAGTGCCCCTATTATGTGCTATTTTAAAGATTTCTAATTTTCTTTCAAAGGTCTCCTACAACAGGTTAAATGCATCAAAGATCTAAAACACTTTAATTTCCTCATAATCTCCACTGCAGCATCAGCTCTTTCCTCTCAGAGTCTGAAACGCTTCGATCAAGGATTCAGTCTCTCTAAGCCCCGCCTCTCTGAGAGCTGCTCTGCTCTGATTGGTCAGAAAGCAAACGCTCATTATCATATCTGAATCTCAGCTCTTGATCACAGTGATACGAACAGTAACGATGGCGTGGGTTTTACCGTATCAATCTCATCAAAGTGGATTTGCTTTGTCAGCAGAAAACAGCGTCTTCTCCACATGAACAACACGAACCAAACTCCTCCAGTCTCAGATACACTACAGTGTTTGAGGGCGGAGCTAAGAGACCAGAGGCTGGCATTATGCAAATTGGTTACAACCCTACGCAGATTCATCAGGAAGTGAGACTGAATTACTGATGACTCATTTCAGTTCAGAATCACTTCTTTCTTTTAGGAGACTAAAACTTTATTTATTTGCACTTTGATCTTCGCAGAGCTTTTACATTCACAAACAGCTCCATTACACACTGCAGGAACGGGAATATCTGAGAAAGCATTATAGCGGCACTTTAACACCGGTGGTTCTTTGCCTCCACATCATGCATTGAAATCATCTGATGCACATCTAGCCGTGGATTAACCTTTATGTATTTAATCCTCATGCTATGATGAAATTATGGTGTTTGTTTTGGGTGTCAAATAACTTAAGGAATAATAAAATAAGGAATAAATACAGTAGTCAACATTTGAAGTGGATCAAAAAAGTGAATCAAAGTTGTCCTAAAACAAGAACAGGTATTGTTTAAAATTCATGTATAACTTTGATGAGAGGTTTTGATCCGCTTCAAAGGTTGATTACTGTAGTTTAGAGTGTTTCAAGCATGTCATGTGACGAGAGTCAGCGCACCTCTGGGCCTCGTCTTCTCCGATCAGCTTCGGCCGCTGCTGTTGCTCCACTCGCATGATCCGCAAAATCTGATCCGCTTCACAATCCGGCAGGTTTCCCCGGATCACAAATATGGAATAACCTGGAATATGGAATTTCCACGCATTATGCATGTGGACGCACCATGATGAGAGCTTGAGGTGATGCGTGGCCATGTACGAGGTTTACCTTCTTGCTGTAGCTGCGCTAAGAACAGGGCCAAGTATGTGTCTGATATGAGCTCCGGTCCGGTCAGCAGCGAGTTCAGATTAAACCACTAGATTAAGAAGAGAGAAACTCAACATCATCTCACACACAGCTGCCGCTCAGTAGACACACACACAGTGATCATGATGTAATTCATACAACCCCAGTGGATGAATCTGTGTCTTCTCAAGCCAAATACAGGTGTGTGTGAGAAAAACATCAACATTCTGTCAGACGAGCAATCCGAAGAGTGTTAGTTCTCGCACAAACTTCACAACGCACTTACATTTAAGTCAAGCTGAACTTGTAAACATGCCTAAAACAGTAGGCTGGGAGTGATGATTTATAGCTAAAATAGTTTAATAATTTAAGTACATATGGTTTGACTTCAGAAGACAGATTCATCCACTAGAATCGTGTGAATCACCATGTGTGTGTGGTTTTTCAAGTGTCAAATGAGCGGTAGCCATTCACCTGCATTATACAGACTCACAGAGATAGATTATTTCCCAGAAAATCTTTGATTGTGTTAAACTTAAGAAAGAAAGTCATATACTGTACTATACATTGTGAATGACATGAGGGGGAGTAAATGAAGAGAGAACTTTCATTTTTGGGTGAACTATTCCTTTAAATTATCAGGAAATTTTAATTCTGAAGTGAACTAATACATTCACTAATTAGTTCACTAATACGTGAACTAATACTCTGAAGCTCATAATCATAGTAAAACATGGTGTACGCCAATTTCAATAAACAAGCAAGTAAACACTTTAAGTAAGGGTTAATGCCCTTCGAAGTGTCCATTGTCAGGTATTAATGGACGACGGCGAGGCGTGAACCGTCCGACGCGCAGCGGAGCATTAACTCCTGACAGTGGACACCTCGAAGGGCATTAACCCGCTTATACCATGGTCACTTGCCAAATAACACATTTTTAAAACATTAGTTTATATTTTAATTAGTTTTACAATCGAAATCTAAAGTTTTTACAAACAATAACTTGATTTCCCTGGTTACGCCTGACGGTTTATTTAGCAACCGGAGATATTTATAGTCCGCTCGATTTATAGTCCGTATAGATACTTTCACCAGAACTCCTTTACTAGGTGTCCTCTATCACTTTTTATACCATGGTCTGGGTGAATACTCGATTCTGATTGGCTTCAGGGTGTCCATTAAAAAGTGATAGAGGACACCTAGTAAAGGAGTTCTGGTGAAACTGACTGTTTACCGTTCAAAATTAATAAATAAATGCGCTGGCTACATCAGCTGTGAGTAACCATAGCAACAGGCAGTAAACTGAAGGCTTCCCTTACTTAATGGACACCCTGCAGCCAATCAGAATCGAGTATTCACCCAGACCATGGTATAATGGCATCTATTCCAGTGTACATGTGCATTTTTGAAGTGCTGAAGAACTGAGTTCATGTTGACATGAATATAATGCAGTATATTAATGGTCAAAAACATGGAAATGGATAATTGATAAAAAAAATTATCTACCATCAAAAAAAACATTGATAAATAGATCGATTAGATAAATACAAAAAAAAGAGAGATACAAAAGAACTGGCATGTGTGCTGGAAGAACTTGACCAGAAGAGCCTTGGTAAAAATAACCACTATTTTTTAGAGAATAATCAGAATGGTGCAAATTGCATGTAAACACGAGTGTTTTTATCGTGTCATGTAAACATTTTACTGTGATTGAGTCCTGATTGGAAATAGTCACATGCAAACGTAGTGCTTGTTTTAGACGAAACACATACCTGCTGTCCCAGCTTACGCACTGTAAACCAGTGCTCCTTATAGTTACATATAAAGGCCTTCTCGTGTCTGAAAGCAAACATGAAGAGGATTAACGTCACTCAGCGGATACCAGTATGGATGCTGAAGCTGTCAGAAAGGCTTACATGGGATCGATCTGTAACTGCTGGTACTCTCTGCTGTTGAAGAGAATGATCTCCAAACCCCAAACCCCCAGTGCGTTACTGATGACCTGCAAGACACAGCACACCTGTACTCAGCGAGTGCTCATGGGACGTCTGAAACAGTCACACAGGGACAGCGGGACGGGAGGATTGTGAAAGTGTCTCTACATGTAAAATAAGAGGGACTGAAGATGCACGGTGAAAAGGAATCACAGAAGAACTGGGATAACAGTTTATAGTTTGATATAAACACTGATGTCTGCAGTAGCGAACAAAATAGAGCTAATCACCTTTTAAAAGTGACTTGACACTTCAATTACATTGTTACACCAGTAGGTGGCGACAAGTGACTGTTAAAATAATGTATTTGTCATCGAATCATTCGTTCAAGAGATTTGTTCAAAAATGTTGATTCATCCAGTAATCAAGCAAGTGAAGTCTTTATGAGTGAGTCATTGAAGCATTCATTCAAAAATGTTGATTCATCCAGTAATGAAGCAAGTTAAGTCATTATGAGTGAGTCCTTGAAGCATTCATTCAAAAATGTTGATTCATCCAGTAATGAAGCAAGTTAAGTCATTATGAGTGAGTCATTGAAGCATTCATTCAAAAATGTTGATTCATCCAGTAATGAAGCAATTTAAGTCATTATGAGTGAGTCCTTGAAGCATTCATTCAAAAGATTCATTCAAAAATGCTGATTCATCCTGTAATGAAGCAAGTGAAGTCTTTATGAGAGAGTTATTGAAGCATTCATTCAAAAGATTCATTAAAAAATGCTGATTCATCCAGTAATGAAGCAAGTGAAGTCATTATGAGTGAGTTATTGAAGCATTCATTCAAAAGATTCATTAAAAAATTATGATTCATCCAGTAGTGAAGCAAAATAAGTCTTTATGTGCGAGGGATTGAAGCATTCATTCAAAAGATTCATTAAAAAATTATGATTCATCCAGTAGTGAAGCAAAATAAGTCTTTATGTGCGAGGGATTGAAGCATTCACTTAAGAGATTTGTTAAAAAATGCTGATTCATCCAGTAATGAAGCAAGTGAAGTCATTATGAGTGAGTTATTGAAGCATTCATTCAAAAGATTCATTAAAAAATTATGATTCATCCAGTAGTGAAGCAAAATAAGTCTTTATGTGCGAGGGATTGAAGCATTCACTTAAGAGATTTGTTAAAAAATGCTGATTCATCCAGTAATGAAGCAAGTGAAGTCATTATGAGTGAGTTATTGAAGCATTCATTCAAAAGATTCATTAAAAAATAATGATTCATCCAGTAATGAAGCAAAATAAGTCTTTATGTGCGAGGGATTGAAGCATTCACTTAAGAGATTTGTTAAAAAAAATGCTGATTCATCCAGTAATTAAGCAAGTGTAGTCTTTATGAGTGAGTTATTGAAGCATTCATTCAAGAGATTCATTCAAAAATGTTGATTCATCCAGTAATTTAGCAAGTCGAGTGTTTATGAGTGAGTCATTGAAGCATTCATTAAAGAGATTCGTTCAAAAACACTGATTCATGTAGTAATTCATTAATCAGATTACTCAGATCATTCATTCATCATTCAGATTAATGAAACACTTTTATAAATAGACTACAGAAAATAACATTTAAATTGTGATTCTCAGTTTATCCAGAATCGTGCAGCTCTAAAAAGATTATGAAGACAAACTTTAGACAATCATGCACAAGAAGCTGAAGAACACGACTGAAGGAGGAGTGTGATGTGGTTTGATGCTCTCACTGTCAGCACTACAACACTCTTAAAAATAGAGGTTTTCATAGCAGTGATGCCAAAGAAGAACAGTTTTCGGTTCTTAAAGTCCCTGTGGTGTAAATCCAGCTTTTAATGTAGTTTATGTGTTTATGTGGTGTTTTTAATCTGCTTTAAGACAAACCATGTGTAAATTCATAAGTCGACACCATTGCTGAATATTTCCTCCTTAAAACTGCAGTGAACCAAAGACAGTCTCAAACACACGCTTTGAAATCGCTGGTGTTTCTGACGTCACAAACTACCTTGTAACCAATCAGATCAACGTGTGATCGTCAACCAGTGGATCTCTGAGCTGAGTGAGTGAGTGGAGGCGGGGCTCATTTGCATATTCATAGAACCACGCATACTAAATGAGGCAAGGGTGTCGAGTTACAATCAAGATATTTTAAGGCATGAAGACTTTTTTTTCAGGGAAAAAATATTAAATATGTAATTTTGGTGATTAATGATGAGTTTTAAAGGATACAATTATTGACTACAGGCGGACTTTGAAGGAATCACTTTATTCTTAGTGTAAAGAATAATTTAATAATCTAAAGCACCTTTTTATTCTATAAAGAATGTTTTGTGCAATCGAAAGATTCAAAGGATGTGAAATATCCTTCACTGAACCATCAATGCCACTAAAGAACCGTTATAAGAGAGCAGAAACTGCTGTATCGTGACCCAGATGTGACTCACCTGAATGGAAAAGAAGCCGCTGTCATCCATGTTTCCCGACGGTTGCTGGAGAAGGCAGAACACACAGGTGTTAGGATCATAAGAGTGAGCTGTGAGTAGTGAGTGTGTGTGTGTGTGTGTGCACCTGTAGGAAGGTCCTGTACTCCTCCGTCTGCACTCCTCCCTCCGCCATGCGCATGAGTGTGTGTGTGTGTGTGAGTGTGTGTGTGTGTGTGAGTGTGTGTGTGTGTGTGTGTGTGTGTGCGCACCTGTAGGAAGGTCCTGTACTCCTCCGTCTGCACTCCTCCCTCCGCCATGCGCATGAGTGTGTGTGTGTGTGTGAGTGTGTGTGTGTGTGTGTGTGTGTGTGTGTGTGTGTGTGTGCGCACCTGTAGGAAGGTCCTGTACTCCTCCGTCTGCACTCCTCCCTCCGCCATGCGCATGCGCTCCTCCTCGTCCAGCTGGTGTGCGATCGACGACAGCTCCACCGGACTGAAGTACTCGCCCTGCAGGAGGTTATTCAAGCAGTGCTGCGCACACAGAGAGCCCTCTTGCTGAAACACACACACACACACACATATTACTGTCAGGGATTTTACATGCACATTCAGTCATTAGCAGACGCCTTTGTCCAAAGCGACTTACAAACTAACAGCAAGCGAGTCGTCATGAAGAGGCAAAAACAAAAAATAGTGCTCAAAATACAAAGTTCAGGTATTGCTCAGAGTAGCACAGGCCAGACAAGGCAGGATTACAGAAAAAAAAAAAAAAAAAAAAAAAAAAAAAAAAATAATATATCATACTTTAATGTAATATATATATATATATATATATATATATATATATATATATAAAATAATAATTATATATATATATATATATTACATGTAAAGTATGATCCTTCTCGTGTGAGGGACCCAATCCTCACACTTAAACAGCGCTATATCATTTCATATATGATGACCCAATTAATACTGTAAAAGAATTATTATTATAAATTTGTAAAAACATTTAGTTTCTATTACATCACTGTTTTTTTTTTCTACTGACAGTACTGAACTATATCAAATGATTTTAATGAAATATATTAATTGTTAAATTTATTTAAATCAAATTTCATGCATTTCAATCAACTTTTATTTTAATCTATTTTTTTTATCTTATTTTAACTATGTATTTATTTTGACCTTTTACACTTTTGTTATTTTTTACGTATTTTAATCAAGTTTTATTTAATTGTTTAGCTTTATCAATTTTATATCAAATTGTATTTTCATTTATTTTAATTGTAAAATTTTAGTAATTTATTACATTACATCATTGTTTTTCTACTCACTGTAGTACTGCACTGTTAGATGCTCTATTTATTTGTTTATTTTTATTAAATATTTTAATCACATATTAATTTATTAGTTAAATAATTTTTTTATTTTAATAAATGTATTTAATTACTTAGTTTTATCTGTTTTTTATACACTACTGTTTTTATTTATTTTAATCGAGTTATATTTATTGATCTTATTTATTTTAATAAAATGTACTAATTTATTATTCATTTATTTAAACACATTGATCAATTTATTTACTTAGTATCTTATTTTTATTTTTACACTACTTTTCAGTTTTTATTTATTTTAATCAAGCTTTTTTTAATAGTTTTATCAAATGTAATTATTTATTTATTTTCACATTTATTTTATGTATTTTATAGCCTGGGAAAACCCAGACAACTTCCGGCAAATTTAGATTTGCTCTACAGTAGTCTGGCAAAGAGCTCATTCAAGCCGGTTTCTAATCCCTCGAAATCGCGGTACCAATCAGAAACGTTGGGGCGGGCTTTACACGATGACGATCGCTCTGATTGGTTGTAGGTCTATCCAATTGCGTCCCAGAGGCATTTGAGCGACGTCCGTTGGTGAAGCGCATCAACTTTTAAATGCATTATTATATTCAAATTGCAAACACATGAGGAAAGTCTCCATGACAGACCCACTGGCAGATGAACGTGCTGCTACAGTTCTCTCCGAAATTAAATTAGATTTAATAGAGGATTTTAACTGTCCCTGCGTCCCAATGTGCATACTATCCGCCCTATCTGCCCTAAATAGTATTGACAATTACTTATGTCACATACTATTTAGGATGGATAGTATGCACATTGGGACGCAGGTTGTGACAAGATGATTGACAGGACAGTTTACGTGACAGGACGCACGTGACAGATAAAGATGACGAAGTAGTATGTCCCAAAGCTTGCCTACTTTTTTGCTACACATTCAAAAGTAAATACCTTTTCTTCACAAAAAGAGTACATACTTTAATGGCGTAGTGTAACTTAGGGACGCAGCATATGGCTTTACACGATGACGATCGCTCTGATTGGTTTTAGGTCTATCCAATTGCGCCCAGAGGCATTTGAGCGACGTCCGTTGGTGACGCCCCTTTGGAAATGAGTTATTAATGAAGCTTTGCCAGACCATAACTCAATTACTACTGAGAATGGTCTGGTTTTAACCAGGCTATGTATTTTATGTATTTTTTATCAAATGTACAAATGTATTCATTTCAATTAAATTAAATTAAATTTTATTTATTTATTTTACATTTAATTTTTTTATGTTTTATTAAATAATTTTTTTAAACAATTTATTTATCTAATCTGATATATTATTGTATTATTTAAATAATAATAATAATAATAATTCGTGTTTTATTTTAATAACATTTATTTAGTTTGTTAAATTATTTATCTATTTTTACACTGTTTTTCTCTAAACTTTGGACCCCGGACCGCAGTTTATAAACCCTGATTATTGTAAGCGCTAACCAGAGTTACTGCACTTCTGGATCTTACAGTGAAACTGTGACTTTAGAAATGAAAACCACTGAAAGCTCATCCCATAATAACTGATTATGCGTTTACTGTAGTACAACTAAACAAATAAGAGGACACGATATTCCCAGAATTACCCTGGAGAACAGCACTAGTCGCATATTTATTCAGAACTACGGTAATGGTGTATAATAACGTAAGTTACCATGGTAAATGTTAGTGAATGCAGTTACTGTGGTGTTTATAGAATCATAATCCGCGACATAAGCTTCAGATAAGAGAGATGTGAGAATAATAAAAGCGAAACAATGACAGTAAACAAAACAACTCGAAGAATTTCAGCCCATTTCTGATCGTTGACAGTCGATAAAAGTCCACAAACGCTTCATATAAACCAGTCTGAGCTCGCTCGTGGGAGAATAAGCTGAAACACGGACAAAGCTCTTATTTATGGGGTGGAGCACGTGTGTGAAATATAGATATCATTCATAAATATAATTCGCTAAAATGCGATTCTTACTTTTTCGTGGAAAATAGACTCCATGTTTGTGAAAGTGTGAATGACGGGACAGTCGGAAACAACGACACGCCAAAACATGTCAAAATAAAAGTCACACATTATTCAACATTAAACGATCTTTTTTTAAATTGCATTTTAAAAACTAGATAGATAGATAGATAGATAGATAGATAGATAGATAGATAGATAGATAGATAGATAGATAGATAGATAGATAGATAGATAGATAGATAGATAGATAGATAGATAGATAGATAGATAGATAGATAGATAGATTTGGAAAACCTCAAAAAAATGGAACAACTTGTTGAGATTTATGTCTCTGATTTTCTGTTTTAGTCAGTAAACGTGTTTTGGAATTTATTTATTTTTTCACTTAAAAAAGTAATATTTTTATACATTTTTCATAACAATAAACAAACATTTATTTTAGTTTCACATTTTTACAACTTTGTTTAACTCAATAATCGTGGCAATAATCTTCGCAATAATAATCTTCTTTAAAAAGAGCTCAAACTTCTGTCTGTGACCCAAAGCATTCCAGATTTACCACAGTTTAATTTGGAAATTAGAATTTTTAAGTCTACACTCAAAAAGTGATTAACAGCTAATAAATGGAAGTTAACTATGCCATAAATATAATTTAGTACCATAAAATCCCTTAAAACTATAAAATATTAAACAAAAAACATTATCGAACTAAAATATAACCTAGTACATTTATTTAATTAATTAAAAAAATTACGCTGCACGTGCAGCTTTGCCTACTTTATATTTTGAATGAGTATCAAAGATATTAGCAACTTTTACTCTCTACTTGACTACATGTTTGACTAAGTATACTCTTTACGGTTTACTCCTATACATTTGTAAAACACGTTACATTTTGCATGTCACCTAGCTTTTTCTGCAGCAGTTTGTTTCTGCTATAAAGTGATATCGCCATCTTGTGTGTTTTGCCTAAGGCTCCTTTAGACAGGGTCAATTTTCACAAAATCAGAACCCCGAAGGCATTTTGTGATTATTTATATTGTACAACATTTCTAGGGGTATTAAGGGGTGCTGAATCCAAATCTGCTGTATATGAAGCTCAAAAATGTCCCAAAATGCCTCAAAATTGAGAAATTCAAAATGGCCGCCACCACCAGGCTTAAATCTATTTTACAGTATATCTTTTTGACTAAACAAGGTTCAAACATGAAATAAATGTGCTTTTGTAAGTTTTCCTACATGGGCAATTCAATGCCATATTCAGATTTGAGATGTAATGTGAAGAAACTGCTTAGATATTGCAAAAAAATCGTTTTTTTTTAACTATGAACTATTATTAACCTATTAATAATTAAGTTATTATTATTAATATTATCAGGCTACTTTTACTTAGTTTGTATTTTGTTTTGAGGTCAAATGTGTCAAATGTACTATGCTGTTCCCTACTGCAGTTTGCAATTTAGCGACCCCTAGAGGCAATGTGCCTCTATTTAAGTAGAGCATGTGCTGTTCAGCCATTTTGTTATCAGGCATTTGAGTGAGCACACGGATGAATTCCATCTCCATTCATGTTTTTCCCTTGAAAAGGCATTGTCTGTAAGTGTTTTCTAAAATCAATGTTATGAAAGTTCTTTGGTGTTTTGTCATATAACGTAGTGTTGTACTTGAATACAGTGGTGGACAGTAACGAAGTAAATGTAATTCGTTACTGTACTTAAGTAGCTTTTTTGCGTATCTGTACTTTACTGAAGTATTTAAATTTGTGAAGACTTTTACTTTAACTCCACTACATTTCAAAGTCAAATATCTTACTTTTTACTCTACTACATTTTCAAAATCAGTCGTTCCTTTTTATTGATGAGTGGATAAAAACTTAACTGGTCAAACGAGCCACCTATCACAGTAGCCTACAACGTGCGCGCTCTGTTTTGAACTTGCCTTGGTGGTATCTACTAAGCGCGAACCAGAGCCGTTAAATATGAGAGTTGCGACCATAGTATATAAGAGGTTGCGACACACACGGCTTGTTCGACTTGAATCGGCGCTGCACAGACCGATCAGTTTATGACATCAAAGTATAGAGCGAAATCGCGAGAGCGATTTAAAAGCATACAGAGCCGTCTACTCTCTAATCGCTCTTGCGGTATTTTAATGTCATTCACCGATTGGTCTGTGCAGTGTGCCGTTTCAAGTCGAACAAGCCTACTGTGATCTCGCCGCCGCGCGGTCACGTGATTCGTGTAGCTCTCAATAGTTCCAAACAATTTGTGTTGCCAATAATTTTAAGCGGGGCAGAGAGCAGCAGCTATTATTGCAGCAATTATCGGTAAATACTGACGCATAATGAACATTGCTTTTTACCTTGACACTAAAATTACTTGCATATAATAGCATTTTTTTTTTTCTGAGGAGTAGCAGAAACACTGCATTAATACGTTTTGGTGTTTAATTTTGTAGGGAAATTGGCTGCTCCCATAATGTAGTGTGTATATATATATTCAATGGCATTGTGCAGGTTTATGTGAATGTATCATAACATTAGGATGTTTATAATTATGACCATAGACGCTTGTGAAAAATATGTACAGTAAATACTGTAAATGTATTATACCTTATGGGATCAGTCCCCTTCCGTCCAAAATTGAACACACAAAAAATGTATTCAATTCAAATATATATATATCATTTTATTAATAGATTGATGTGCCAAAAGTGACAGAGTCTTCACGTAGACTGAGTTAAGCAAGAGTCTTGTGACAAAAATTATAATAGGACATTATAGCAATAAAAAAATCATAGTACTTGGATACTTAAGTACATTTGAAGGCAAATACTTTTGTACTTTTACTCAAGTGAATGTTTAAAGGCAGCACTTCTACTTTTACTTGAGTAATATTTCACCTTGAGTATCTTTACTTTAACTCAAGTACATGGTATGTGTACTTCGTCCACCACTGCTTGAATATGTCAGATGTGTGTACAAATTTAACTATGGATGTTGTCTATGCTTTTATGTATGCTATGCTAACTATGTTTAGAAGGGATGTTTTAGAAGATGTTTATGCTCAAAGTGTTTTGTAAAGTTAATGTATTTTTATTGTTGTTTTTTGCAGTTTTACACCGCTTCCATTAAATGAAATTCAAGTCAACTCTGTCTTGGGTACTTTTTGGAGGAGTGTTAAGCTTGCTGCATAGCTATGTATCAATACACATAGTGAGGACCGTAAAGTAAAAAGACACCATACTTCAGGATATAATGTGAACTGGAGATACATCGTCTTCTCGCAACAAAAATGTCGAATTCCAATTCCATAAGTGTCGATCCAGAAGACCTAGAGGTTAGGTCAGAATGTGCTGCATCATCTTCGTCATCCTCTTCACGAAGATCAAGCAAGTCTACAAGCAGCATAGCGGCTGCACAAGCCCGTGCAAAAGCAGAAGGAGCACGTAAAAGAGCAGCTTTCGCAAAACGAGAGATCGAGATGCAAGTTGAGAAAGCACGCATTGAAGCTACGTTAAATGCTCTGAAGGAAGAGTGTGAGGCTGAGGCTGCCTCAGCAGAAGCTGAAGTGTTTGAGGCATTTGTTAAATCAGAAAGAGGTGAATCCGAAAAGGGAGAAGGTCATGCTTCATCAATCCACCAGTCCATCGAACGTACTGGAGAATATGTTCGAAATCACTTTGCTCCTGTAGACGAGAATCATCCTCAACCTGCAGGTGTGTATAGCCCCAACCATTACTCACAGCACCATGTAGACTTTGTTAGTCAGTCTCCAAGCACAGCAAAAGTTAATTCCACAGATGTTTCAGAATTGGCTGCTTATCTAACACGTGGAGATCTTATCACTACGGGACTTAAAGTGTTTGATGATCAACCTGCCAGTTATCTGTCATGGAAATCCAGCTTCAACAATGCAGTAGAGGGGTTGAATCTCAAACCCAGTGAAGAGTTAGATCTCATAATCAAGTGGATTGGTGGGGAGTCACTACAGCATGTCAAACGTATCCGAGCTGTTCATGTAAATAATCCAGCTGCAGGCCTGGATATGGTCTGGCAGAGGCTTGACAGAAGTTATGGTTCTCCTGAAGCCATTGAAGCTTTCCTGTTCTCCAGACTTCACGATTTCCCCAAACTTTCAATCAAAGACATCAAGAAGCTTCAAGAGCTCAGTGACTTACTACTTGAAATATTAGCAGCAAAGAAAGAAGGTTATCTTCTTGGGCTCAACTTTCTTGACACAGCGAGAGGAATAAATCCAATTTTAGAGAAATTACCTCACAGCATTCAAGAGCAATGGATGAGTAAGGGGTCTTACTACAAAAGAGAGCATTGTGTTTTGTATCCTCCTTTTTCGTTTTTTGTCGACTTTGTCTCTCAACAGGCAGAGATGCGAAACGATCCCAGTTTTTTCCTCTACACTCCCAGCACTGGCTCTTTTAGAGTTGAGAAGCAACATCTCACCAAAGTATGGGAACCGAAGGCCTCCTTCTCAGTGAACAGAACAGAGGTAGAAAACTCTGGAAAATTCTCTCTAGAACACTTAAATGAGGATCCGGATAAACAATGCCCTCTTCACAAAAGACCTCATTCTCTAAAAATGTGCAGAGCTTTCAGAAGTAAACCCCTAGTAGAACGAAAGCGTTTTTTGTCACAGCATTTTATATGCTTTAGATGTTGTTCTTCAAGAGCCCATCAAGCAAAGGACTGTAGAGCTGTTGTGCATTGTGAGGAATGTAATAGTGATCGACACATCTCAGCTCTTCATGCAGGACCAGCACCTTGGATTATGGAAGATTTTTCTACACCAGTGGATGATCATGGTGGGGAGCAAAGTGAAAGTGCAGTAGTTGCCAATACCTCCATGTGTACTGAAGTGTGTGGAGGAGGACTCAATGGTAAATCCTGCTCTAAAATCTGTCTTGTAAATGTCTATCCAAAGGGTCATCCAGAAAAGAAAGTAAGAATGTATGTGCTATTGGATGACCAAAGTAATGTGTCTCTGGCTAGATCAGCTTTCTTTGATGTTTTTAAAATCCAAGGCGCTGCTTGTCCATACACACTTAAGACTTGCTCTGGAACGGCAGATGCTGCAGGGAGGAGAGCAAGTGGTTTCATTGTGGAGTCGGCAGATGGAGAAGTCCGTTTGTCACTACCAACTCTCACTGAATGTGACTTAATTCCTAACAACAGGGATGAAATCCCAACTCCAGAAGCTGCACGCAGTTATACCCATCTTAAAGTTGTAGCTGACAAGATTTCACCCCTTGACCATGATGCAGAGATTCTCTTGTTGCTTGGCAGAGATATCATTCGTGTGCATAAGGTGCGAGGTCAGTGCAATGGTCAACACAATGAACCCTTTGCTCAACGTTTGGACTTAGGATGGGTTATAATTGGTAACGTTTGTCTTAATGGTGTTCATAGACCCACTGTTTGTTCTTATAAAACTAACCTCCTCTGGAACGGACGTCCCAGTTACCTGACACCATGTGAGAACAGCATCTACATGAAAGTACGGTTGTCAGGTGAACAAAACAAGTCTCCTGTGAGATCAACACGCACCGATGTGGGCAAATTGATTTTCAGTCAGGCGGACAATGACTATAAGCTTGCTGCTTCATTTGAGGATGAACTCTTCTTAGAGATCATGAATCGGGAATTCTGCAAAGATGGTGCAAACAGTTGGGTAGCTCCTCTGCCATTTCGCACACCAAGACAACGCTTACCCAACAACAGACAGCATGCTTTGACTCGACTCCTGTCATTCAGTCGCACTCTGAAGAAGAACACAGAGATGAAGGATCATTTTATAGATTTCATGCAAAAGATTTTTGAAAACAATCATGCTGAAGTAGCACCTCCCATTGACAGAGATAAGGAATGTTGGTACTTACCAAGTTTTGGAGTCTACCACCCTCAAAAACCTGGGCAAATTAGAATCGTGTTCGATTCAAGTGCACGGTTCAATGGCGTGTCGTTGAATGATGTTCTCCTTCGAGGTCCAGACCTTAATAATAGCTTGCTTGGAGTTCTCATGCGCTTCAGAACTGAGCCAGTTGCAGTGATTACAGACATCAAGCAGATGTTCCATAGTTTCCTTGTGAAAGAGGATCACCGCAACTACCTCCGTTTCTTGTGGTTCCATAACCACCAACTTGACAGTGAGATCATGGAGTATCGCATGAGAGTTCATGTGTTTGGCAATTGCCCCTCACCTGCCGTGGCCATTTATGGTCTGAAAAGGACAGCCATGGAGGGGGAAAGAGAGTTTGGAAAAGAGGTGAGAAAGTTTGTAGAAAGACACTTTTATGTGGATGATGGCCTCAAATCATTCCCCATAGTGGAGGAAGCTGTCAGTGTGCTGAAGTCAGCTCAAGAGATGTTGGCCCAATCTAATCTTAAGTTGCATAAAATTGCATCCAATAAACTGGAGGTAATGAAAGCCTTCCCTGCTGCAGATCTTGCCAAGGGCTTACAGGATCTTGATGTTGGCCAAGACCTTTACACTGTGCAGAGAAGTCTAGGCCTAAAATGGGACCTTGTTGCAGATACACTCACTTTTCAAGTGGTTGATGCTGAAAAGCCATATACTCGACGTGGTGTGTTATCTGCTATAAATAGCCTGTTCGACCCGCTTGGGTTTGCTGCTCCTGTGAGTGTTCAAGGTCGAAAAATTCTAAGAGATCTGACTAGTGACATCTGCGATTGGGATGCACCTCTTCCTGATCACAAGTTCGAGGAATGGCGGAAATGGTGTACTTCTCTACAACATCTGAAAGAGGTGAAGATTCCAAGAATATACACATCAATTCCTTATTCATCAACTAAAGCCATTGCCGCTGTTGGCTATGTAAAGGTTACAGATGTTCATGGACAGACTGAAGTTGGGTTCATCTTTGGTAAAACAAAATTGGCGCCAAAATCTGACCTAACCATTCCCAGACTCGAATTATGCGCTGCTGTTCTCGCAGTGGAAATAGCAGAAGTAATCTCTGAAGAGCTGGACCTGGAACTGAAGAACATGAAATTCTATACCGACAGCAAGGTGGTTCTTGGTTACATATTCAATGAATCAAAACGCTTCTTTGTATATGTTAATAACCGAGTGCAACGAATTAGATGTTCAACTCAGAAACATCAGTGGCACCATGTTCAAACTGATCTTAACCCAGCCGACTGTGGGACAAGAGCCGTTTCAGCAAACCAGCTTACCGTCTCTGCATGGCTTACTGGGCCAAAATTCCTGTCGCAAACTTGCCAACCAGTCGTGGAAGCCTTTGACCTCATCCATCCTGAATCTGATGCAGAATTGCGACCTGAGGTAATGACATGTATAACCAAACTTTCTCTACGCCTTGGAAGTGCACGTTTTGAAAGGTTTTCAAGCTGGACGTCAGCTTCAAGAGCTGTAGCACGACTCTCACATATAGCTCATTCCTTCTCAAAAGAAGTCAATCAGGATTCCTGCCATGGCTGGCATATGTGTAAGGAACCTTTGAGTGCAGTCCAACTGGATGAGGCAAAGACTAAAATCATTCTTGCTGTTCAAATTGAGACCTATCCAGAGGAAATGCAGAGCATTAGAAATGGAAAACCTGTTAATAAACGAAGTCCCCTTGTTAAACTTTGTCCATTTATTGATGCTCAAGGAATACTTCGAGTTGGAGGAAGACTGTCGAAAGCACAAATTCCATCAAATGAGGCTCATCCAATTATAATTCCAGGTAAACACCACGTTGCTTCTCTACTCATTAGATATTACCATGAAAGAGTTTGCCATCAAGGCCGCCATTTCACTGAAGGAGCTGTCAGGGCAGCTGGATTCTGGATCGTCGCCGGCAAGAGACGTATCAGCAGTCTAATACACAGTTGTGTAACATGTCGTAAGTTACGGGGTAGGTCTGAAGAGCAGAAGATGGCAGACCTACCAGTCGATCGTTTGAGCACCGATCCTCCGTTTACTTATGTAGGTCTAGACGTGTTCGGTCCATGGTCTGTCACTGCCAGAAGAACACGTGGAGGACAGAGTAATAGCAAGCGCTGGGCAGTCATCTTCACGTGTATGAGTATACGAGCTATTCACATTGAAATTATTGAATCACTTGATGCATCTAGTTTTATCAATGCCCTTAGACGATTCTTTGCAATCAGAGGACCTGTGAGACAACTGAGGTCTGACTGTGGGACAAACTTCATAGGGGCCAGCAAAGAACTACAGGTTGGTTCTATGCATGCCAACAAACCTGTAGAAAGCTACCTCTCAGAGCAAGGTTGTACTTGGTTGTTCAATCCACCACATTCCTCACACATGGGAGGTAGTTGGGAGCGAATGATTGGAGTGTCTCGTCGTATTCTTGATGCCATGCTTCTCAAACTTGGATCTGCTAGACTTTCACATGAAGTTTTAACAACTTTTATGGCCGAAGTTACTGCTATCGTAAATTCAAGACCATTAACTTCTGTGTCCTCCGATCCAGAACAACCTCTCATTCTTACTCCTGCTATGCTCCTTACGCAAAAGATTGGAGCCCATTCTGTACCACCAGGGCAGTTTGACGATAGTAATCTCTATAAACAGCAGTGGAGACAAGTCCAGCATCTGGCCAACGGATTCTGGAAAAGGTGGAGAAGTGAGTATATTTGTGGTCTCCAGAAAAGACAAAAGTGGACAGATGAGAAACCTAATGTGAAAGAAGGAGATATTGTCCTACTAAAGGATATTCAAGTCAAAAGACACGACTGGCCTATTGGCTTAATCACTCAAACTTTTCCAAGTGATGACGGGAAAGTAAGGAAGGTTGAAGTGAAAATTGTCAGAGAAGGTGGCTCTAAGCTGTTTTTGCGACCAATCTCTGAAATTATTATTCTCTTGAGTAAGGACGGTAAAGGACTCTGTGGTTAGTTCTATAGAATGGACATTAAAGGTTTATTTGCTTGTAGGGTTTTGGCATCTTAGAGATGCCAGGTGGGGAGTATGCTGTTCCCTACTGCAGTTTGCAATTTAGCGACCCCTAGAGGCAATGTGCCTCTATTTAAGTAGAGCATGTGCTGTTCAGCCATTTTGTTATCAGGCATTTGAGTGAGCACACGGATGAATTCCATCTCCATTCATGTTTTACCCTTGAAAAGGCATTGTCTGTAAGTGTTTTCTAAAATCAATGTTATGAAAGTTCTTTGGTGTTTTGTCATATAACGTAGTGTTGTACTTGAATATGTCAGATGTGTGTACAAATTTAACTATGGATGTTGTCTATGCTTTTATGTATGCTATGCTAACTATGTTTAGAAGGGATGTTTTAGAAGATGTTTATGCTCAAAGTGTTTTGTAAAGTTAATGTATTTTTATTGTTGTTTTTTGCAGTTTTACACCGCTTCCATTAAATGAAATTCAAGTCAACTCTGTCTTGGGTACTTTTTGGAGGAGTGTTAAGCTTGCTGCATAGCTATGTATCAATACACATAGTGAGGACAGTAAATGCACTCCCCCACCTTTGCCCTCCCCAATATCACCCCACCCCTCCCCAAGCTTAGCCTTTCTCACACTTCTCAGAACGGCTGATCGGAAACATAAGACAGCTAACAGGTAAAGTCATGTCCAGTGTATATTTTCATAATGTGACATGTTTTCATAAACATCCCAAGGGGATCAATAACGTTTCTATCTATCTATGTAGTTTAAATAATTGCAGTATATATTTTAGCATTTTTGATCACTAAAAGAAACCTATTAGTGCGATTAGCTAGATGACATCAAAGTCAGTAAACTTAACACACTTGCTTTTACACTGACTGATTGGAGGAAAAACTTTACATTTATTTCATTTAAAGGTGCTCTAAGTGATGTTTGGGTGACGTCACTTCTTGTTGACGCTTAAAGTATTCACCTTATTTTCCATGACAACAAGGGCGACGCCATTACGCTCATTTTGTCATCTTACTTCCGGCTGAGCGGGACTTCAACTTCCGGCTGAAAGGACCTACGCTAGTTTCTAGCGTAATTCGATAGTTGTAACGGTAAAATATGTTAAGTATTATATGCTCAGTTAGGGGCTGCCATAACAATTGGATTAAGAGGATAGAACAATTTAACCAACGGTGTTACGAACACAATGTAAAGCGATCGGAATGTTGTGGTGTACTTTATGATTTACACCCACCACCACCTCAAGACGACGAGGAGGAGCCCCTGAGGCAGTGGCAGAAGGCGCTAAACTTGAAGTGCTCACCCAAGCGCTCTGTGTGTTCGTACCATTTTATGGACGGGGAGCAGACTGACGAACGAACACCCTTACCCAGAGTAAAGGCTCGGCTACGATGTTCTGGTAAAGAAGTCCCGACGGGTGCTGAACAGGTTGTCAGATTCAGGTAAGCTAACTTACCCAACTGTTGTTTCCTAACTTACCTATCTATGTGCTTGTTAGCCTACCGTTAGATGAAGTCCGTTCTATGAATACATTTAAGATTAGTAACGAGCCGTTCACAAAATACAACCAATCTTGCATGATTACTATTGGTGAAAAGGAGAGATGCATTAAAAACGAGACACACAATCTCCTAACTCTACGTAGGTCAATATCAATATCTGAGTGAGAGATGTAGCTAGCTGGCCTCCTTACAGGAATAATGTGAGCTATTGTAAGACTGTAATGTACCATAATATATTGTACAGCACAGTGGTCAACTATTGTTGTTTTTACTGTGCTTTATACATAAACTTTGATTTGATTTGATTTGATATTGTACTATCGTGAATATTCATTCATTCTTTATTTCAGACCCTAAGGTCCATATCACAAAGTAAACGAAATATAAGAAATATGACATAGCCTATAGGTGATATATGTCATATTTTGGTGTAGCCAAACATGACACCTATGTCATATTTCTTATATTTCGTCTACTTTGTGATATGGACCTAAGGGTCTGAAATAAAGAATGAATGAATATTCACGATAGTACAACGAGAGGTAGACCTCTCGTTTTTAATGCATCTCTCCTTTTCACACTGTTCTAAGTATGAGTGCCATCATAAATTAATTCTCATGATCTATTTTAAGTACTAATGTCAAAATGTTTATGGTTACTTCCATAGAACATCAATGAGCGTCAGTGTTGCAGTGGACAACTGTGAGGATGATCACAGCCACATGCCCCAGACCTGTGATGCAGAAACACAATCGGAGGATCCATCTGTCTCTGACCACAACTACGCTCCAAAATCTCAACTCAACCTGAAGCCACCTACATCTGAAATGGGAACACAATGTGTTGAGCCACTGCCATAGTACATAACTCTGATGAGAAAGACCACCTTTGTCAGTTCTACACAGGGTCGACATTGGATGCGTTCCATTCAGTTACCGAGCACCTTACCAGTTCACACACCAACAGCTCTCAGCTACACACTTGGGATCAGCTCCTGATGACTCTGATGAAGCGGCGTCTTAAAGGGTTAGTTCACCCAAAAATGAAAATTCTGTAAGTAATTACTCACCCTCATGTTGTTCCAACCCCGTAAGACCTTTGTTCATCTTCGGAACACAAATTAAGATATTTTTGATTAAACTGAGATCTGTCTCACTCCTCCATTTTTTTTTCCTCAATTTGTGTTCCGAAGATGAACGAAGGTCTTACGGGGTTGGAACAACATGAGGGTGAGTAATTACTGACAGAATTTTCATTTTTGGGTGAACTAACCCTTTAATTTATTGCAGGGTGATCTTGCTGAAAGGTTTAGTGTTTCTCAGTCCACTGTAAGCAACTCAACTCAACTCAACTCAACTTTATTTATAAAGCACTTTCAACACCACAAGTGGAACCAAAGTGCTGTACAGAAGGTATAAAAGAGAAAATAAAACAAAACATAAAAACAATGCAAACATTTGACACACAACTTATAAAGCATTATCAAATGCTAAAGAAAACAAATAAGTTTTAAGCGCACTCTGAAAAACACCCAATGAAGGACACGTTTTTACAGACAGAGGAAGGTCATTCCAGAGCCTAGGAGCTGCAACAGAGAATGCCCGATCACCTTTACATTTTAAACGGGATCGCGGAACCATGAGAAGCAATTGTTCATTTGAGCGCAGAGATCTACTGGATTGACAGCGGCTGATTAAATCAGTAACATACTCAGGTGCTATGCCATGCAGAGACTTAAAAACATACAACAACGCTTTGTATTGAATTCTGTAGCGTATAGGTAACCAATGTAGTTTAATTAACACCGGAGTAATGTGCTCTCTTTTCTTAGTACCGGTTAAAAGTCTAGCAGCTGAGTTCTGAACGAGTTGCAAACGGGAGAGAGAAGCCTGACTCACACCCAAATACAACACATTGCAATAATCCAAACGGGATGACACAAAGGCATGAACAACCTTCTCCATATCGTCAAAAGAAAGGATAGATTTCAATTTGGATAGTGATCTAAGATGGAAGAAACTATTCTTAACAACAGCATTGATTTGCCGGTCAAATTTAAGCTCCGAGTCAAAAATAACACCAAGGTTCCTCACGCTAGACAGTTTTTTCCCAGGAAACAACCCCAGGCAGTCATCATCCACACACCCCTTATTTCCAAATAAAATCATCTCGGTCTTATCCTCATTTAATTGGAGAAAGTTATTCGCAAGCCAACACTTAACTTCGGCCAGACATGCCTGAAGAGACTGAATGGCAAATTGATGCCCATGTTTCAGTGGTAAATAAATTTGAGAATCGTCCGCATACAGATGATACTGAATCCCAAATTTATCAAAAATCAAACCTAGAGGGAGCATATAAAGGGAAAATAAAATTGGTCCCAGTATAGAGCCCTGTGGAACCCCACACACAAGAGGTGCAACGGAAGAAAAATAATCCCCTAAATTGACTGAAAAAGTCCTATTCTTCAAATAGGAAGAGAACCATTTCAGGGCTAAGCCCTGAATACCAACCTGGGGCCGTATTCACAAAGCATTTTATCTTACCACTAGGAGTACTCCTAAATCGCACTAAAAGATTTTAGCTAGGAGTTTTCTCTTAAAAGTTATTCACAACGCCTTTCAGACCTACTCTTAGTAAAGAAAAATGAAAACTCCTAAACTAAGAGAGAGTCTTCGTTGCTATGGATGACGTCATTACTCATGCACGAGCTTGATTGAAATGACCACCTTGATTGGCTGATGATTGTAACGCGGGAATGATTCCAAACACCTCCCCTACGATGATGAGTGACAGGTGACAGGTCTGAGAATGTGTGCGCTACACAAGTAGTGCGAAGGACGGAAGATGATGAATAACTGAATAAATAGCCTAAATGAATAAAGAGTAAGGCAAAACAAATATATAGTAGCCTAATGAAACATATGGATTGATGCAATATCTTTGCAACATTACTGAATTAATCTGTCACTATATGCCTCTGCCTACGTTTGCAAAGAGAAGAACATTTTAATTTGATTCACAATGAAACGTTACAATTAGTTTACATGCAATGAGTAGCCTAGGTTTGGTTGTTGTTGGTGGCGTTATTGCATCCAATGCAAAATTGTTCCCTCGCGATTGGAAGCTCCTGAGCCGCCGCATACGCATTTCAAAACATCGCAACGTGAAATGCCACAAAAAGCGGTTTGTGAATAGGTCTTAGTGAGTTAGGAGTCCTCTCGACTTCTTTTAAGCTGTACCAGGCTTAGGTGCTACTTTTAGGGCTAAAATGCTTCGTGAATTACTCTTAGTAAAAAAAATTAAGAGTCCTAAAGTTACGAGTGACACGCCTATTATTTTTAGGAGTTGCTCCTAAATTCGCCAGTTAGGAGCTACTTTTAGCCTTAAAATTCTTTGTGAATACGGCCCCTGATCCCTAAGACGATCAATGAGAATGCTATGATCAACTGTATCAAATGCCGCTGTAAGATCTAACAAGAGCAAAACAACACGGTTTCCAGAATCAACACCTCGCAGGATATCATTAGAGACCCTTAAAAGAGCAGATTCGGTACTATGACCAGCTCTAAAACCTGACTGGAATCTATCGGAAATGTTATTTCTCGTTAAAAAATCATTAAGCTGTGCATTCACAATTTTTTCCAGTATCTTAGAAATAAATGGCAATTTTGAAATCGGACAATAACTACTCAAGTCAAAGGGATCTAAGCCGTTTTTTTTAAAAAGGGGCTGAATAACCGCATGCTTAAAACTAACCGGAACAACACCAGGGCCCGTATTCATAAAGATTCTAAGAATCCTCTAAGAAAACTCTTAATTTAGCTTAAAAACTTTTACGTAGGAGTCTTAGCTTAAAAGCGATTCGGGACCGATCTGAGAGCAACTCTGAGTAAGGAAAAGACAAAAACTTTCATCTTAGTAAGGAGGCGGGGTTGACCCCGTTGCTATGTATGACACAATCTTTTGAAGACTGTGATTGGTTGGTTGTCCAAGAAGAAGAAAAAAAAAAAGTGATTTTAAGTATAGGGTCTATTCTAAGCCTTCCCTTTGAAATTACATGCGTAATTTTTCCTATTTGACCGTTCTCACACACACACACACACACATTTTATATGTGTATATAAATCCTTTTTTTTTTTTTTACCATGCTGTTAATTTCCTATAAGGTATTTGATTGGCTTAGAATGATAAAAAATTTTCCACTCTTTCCAATTACACTGATTGCTGGCATGTCTATTTAAGTGGTGGTTTGAATGTTGGTTTTAATGTATCAAACATGGAATTTTCCCAGTTGCCAAATATCGTAATGTAGTGATTACTTTCATTTCTGGCGCTGTGCTGTATCAGAGATGTTAGCGTGTCTCCAATAAGATCAGTCACAAACATGATCCCTGCACGATCTAATCTATAGCGTCTTATTAACTCACTGTTATTCATTGTCTGCAACACATTTCTTCTCCCTCTTCGTCTTTCTGTCATTTTCTCCTCTGCTAAAGAAACTCTTAAGCCTCTTAAAAGTCCTCGTCCGTGCTCCTAACAATTTTGAGCTTAAGACCTCTTTTAAGGGTTAAGATGCTTTCTGAATTACTTTTTTCTTTACTAGGATTTTTTCTTTAATTTTAAGAGTAAACGCCCACATTTCTAAGAATTTTCTTAGAATTTTGTCACTAGGAGCTACTCTTTGCATTAAGATTCTTTATGAATACGGGCCCAGATGACAAACTAGTATTCATAATAAACAGAATACTTGGGCCAATTGAATCAAGTACCTTCTTAAACAGAGAAGAAGGGAGCACATCACCAGGAGACCTGGTGGGCTTCATATAAGCAGTTATATCATTAAGCTGCTGCAAAGAAACAGGCATAAAACTGGTTAATTGGTTCGGAGGGTCAACAGAAGCAATAAAATCATTGCCAACAGATGAAATCTGCGATCTAATTCCATCAATCTTACCAATAAAAAAGTTTAAGAGCTCTTCACACATGTCAGCAGAAGGAGTGAGTGAAGGAGTAACAGTAGGGTGAAGAACAGCATTCACAGTAGAGAAAAGTACTCTAGAATTATTACAGTTTCTGGAAATGATGACAGCAAGGTGATTTCGCGTTGGCTTGACATCATGGAGAAGTGTTTCAGAGAGCAGTTTCCAAACACAACATGTAGAGCACAATATATCAAAATATCGCAAATGAATATATCGCAATATGCATAATTTTTTTTTTGCTTTAATAAGCTTTAATCAGTTTCTATAATTCATACAGTGAAAAACTAAGCAGTGTTTTACTTTTACATTTGATTATTCAGTTTCTGTTGTTAAATAGACCTAATGTAGGATAACCTGAACCCTGTGGTTTACACTGATGTTAAAATAACACTTCTTATACAGTAAAACACTGATGTTCACTTTCACAAGTTGAAGGGATGTTTTCTTGTTACAAAAAGAATGTGAAACACATATGTAGGTTATATAATTTTAAATCTAATTTAAGTTAATTTTATATACTTTAAGCATTATCGTATCGCATATCAAATATCGCATTGTTTAATGAGTTATCACATTTTTCTTCAATATCGTGCACTTAATAACTTCTTCCAGGCAATGAAGTAATGGCAGACAGAGGCTTCACCATTACCGATCTCCTCTATGAAAGGAAGGTGAAACTTGTCCTTCTTGTGAATCTTGTAAAACAGATTTTACCTGTTGTGAATAGTTATTTTTATAAACCTTTACAATGTGACCAGATGTTACCTGTTATGAATAGTTATTTTTATAAACCTTTACAGTGTGACCAGATTTTACCTGTTATGAATAGTTATTTTTATAAACCTTTACAATGTGACCAGATTTTACTTGTTATGAATAGTTATTTTTATAAACCTTTACAATGTGACCAGATTTTACCTGTTATGAATAGTTATTTTTATAAACCTTTACAATGTGACCAGATGTTACCTGTTGTGAATAGTTATTTTTATAAACCTTTACAATGTGACCAGATTTTACCTGTTATGAATAGTTATTTTTATAAACCTTTACAATGTGACCAGATGTTACCTGTTATGAATAGTTATTTTTATAAACCTTTACAATGTGACCAGATTTTACTTGTTATGAATAGTTATTTTTATAAACCTTTACAATGTGACCAGATTTTACCTGTTATGAATAGTTATTTTTATAAACCTTTACAATGTGACCAGATGTTACCTGTTGTGAATAGTTATTTTTATAAACCTTTACAATGTGACCAGATTTTACTTGTTATGAATAGTTATTTTTATAAACCTTTACAATGTGACCAGATGTTACCTGTTGTGAATAGTTATTTTTATAAACCTTTACAATGTGACCAGATGTTACCTGTTGTGAATAGTTATTTTTATAAACCTTTACAATGTGACCAGATGTTACCTGTTGTGAATAGTTATTTTTATAAACCTTTACAATGTGACCAGATGTTACCTGTTATGAATAGTTATTTTTATAAACCTTTACAATGTGAACAGATGTTACCTGTTATGAATAGTTATTTTTATAAACCTTTACAATGTGAACAGATGTTACCTGTTATGAATAGTTATTTTTATAAACCTTTACAATGTGACCAGATGTTACCTGTTGTGAATAGTTATTTTTATAAACCTTTACAATGTGACCAGATGTTACCTGTTATGAATAGTTATTTTTATAAACCTTTACAATGTGACCAGATGTTACCTGTTATGAATAGTTATTTTTATAAACCTTTACAATGTGACCAGATGTTACCTGTTATGAATAGTTATTTTTATAAACCTTTACAATGTGACCAGATGTTACCTGTTATGAATAGTTATTTTTATAAACCTTTACAATGTGAACAGATGTTACCTGTTATGAATAGTTATTTTTATAAACCTTTACAATGTGACCAGATGTTACCTGTTGTGAATAGTTATTTTTATAAACCTTTACAATGTGACCAGATGTTACCTGTTGTGAATAGTTATTTGTATAAACCTTTACAATGTGACCAGATGTTACCTGTTGTGAATAGTTATTTTTATAAACCTTTACAATGTGAACAGATGTTACCTGTTATGAATAGTTATTTTTATAAACCTTTACAATGTGACCAGATGTTACCTGTTGTGAATAGTTATTTTTATAAACCTTTACAATGTGACCAGATGTTACCTGTTGTGAATAGTTATTTGTATAAACCTTTACAATGTGACCAGATGTTACCTGTTGTGAATAGTTATTTTTACAAACCTTTACAGTGTGACCAGATGTTACCTGTTGTGAATAGTTATTTTTACAAACCTTTACAGTGTGACCAGATGTTACCTGTTATGAATAGTTATTTTTATAAACCTTTACAATGTGACCAGATTTGACCTGTTATGAATAGTTATTTTTATAAACCTTTACAATGTGACCAGATTTGACCTGTCAGTCATTTATTATAAAACAATATAATGTGAGCTCTGTAGATTCCCCTTAAAACTTAAATGAATTAAGTCTTCTAGTTAGAAGGAATAAGTCACGTCAGGTTTGCAAATGAATACCATCTTGGTTTATTACTTATGAAATTTAAATGGTGAAATGTATCTACATGAAGGTCAGTGGAAGGTGTCTCTAACTTCCTGAAAACATCAAACACTTCTTACAACTGATTTTATACAACTTATTTAATCATTCATATTTAACCAATTACCTAATCTCCTATCCTTAACCCTAAATATTCTCATTCCTTCTTATTTACAAATAATTTTTCATTGTTGCTCCGTCAACTCCTGACAGGACGTAGTTAAATATTCCCATAGGTTAACGTTACCTCTGGCCACGTTAACAATGACGATGGATGAGACAATGTGAGACCAACTGATCGTCGTACGAAGTTTTCTCCGTGCTCCCAATTTAAAACATTTACCGTATTAACGTTATTTGTCATTTTTATAAAGTTTTGGCTAACTATAAACAATCCTCTAACTACTGAACTAGCTACCGGATGTGCCGTGTCAGTTTAGCGGAAGTCGGATGACAAAATGCGGAAGCGCGAACTATTAAAAGTGGGCGGGGCGGAATAAGGTGAATAGGCCTTATTTGCAAACACCGGAAGTAGCTAACCGCGGCCATATTGTTGACATGACATCTGTCCTGCCCCTAGCCGCACGCAGATTTGAGTTGAGGGGAGCAGTAGCCTAATGGCTTCATCTCTTCGGTATCAAGAGAAGATAAGCTTGATTGGTGTGGACCCATATCAAATAGACCCAATAGTCTTAAGTAAAGAAAGATCCGTCCTTATTGCCAGCCGTAACTTACGCTGCCAACTCTCACGCATTCACCGAGACACACGCAATTGACACTTTTCACACGCTCTCACTCCCCACATACATTTTCTCACGCACAGAAAAATCGCGAAGCAAAGAGGACACGGAGACCGACTGACTAGACAGGGCAGGTTACTTATGATAATAAAAAAATCTCAGCTCTCAGATTCTGTCACTTTTATTACGAAATTCAAACAATAAACACAGTTTTGGCGCTTGTAAATGTGACGCGACAGATCCCTAGCGGCACGTGACCCGATCATCTCTACTAGCTAGTAAATAAACACGAATGAACACTGTTGAAAGATACAGTACAACTTACCGAAATGTATATTCCTCATACATAATATCGACCAATCAATCAAACAAAGGGGTCAATAAAACAGCTGGAGAACAATTATGTCACATAACATTTACCTCAGTAAAGCCATTTGATGACCATAATATAGGCTATAGCACGTTAGTTGGCTAGAAAAAAAGAGCTATAGAGAGTATTTAGCTAAGTATGTGTACAATATCACATATTTATTATATTTAAATACTTATATCATTAAATAAAGTTGTTATTATAATAAAAAAAAACGCATTATATCTGTCTCTGTATGTTTACAGCATTAGGTGAGTTGTTTTTTTCTTGAGAAAAATTAACGCCTATCTTGTGTAGCCTACCTAATATTTATCCAAATGAGTCAATATTAAATCAAATCACAATAATTGAATTGAATTGAAATAATAAAAAAAGCGTAACGTTAGCTTACCAGAAATGTTACCATGTAAACATTGCAACATGTTGTCACTAAACCTAAAAAAATCAGTTTAGTTACTAAAATGTTTTGACAATCACAATACACTTATTGTCATGCAATATTTTTTTTACATCCCCCCAATCATGTGGTAAAATGATGGGAACAGACTTTGCTGTGGGGAGTTAGCTGAAAGTTTAGCCTATATTTATCCTAGCTAGCCACAAGTCTCTCCTGCGCTGGCTCAACTCCTCTGTTTCCTTCCCTTCACGTTTTCTGACAGTCGGTATCGCATAAAAACGAACTCCGGGGTTCTTATTGCTGTTGTTAGAACAGCCGTGTATTACATAACACACCATCGCGCTGTTTAAAAAAAAAAATACAGCGATAATGCCATGGATAATACCGACGCTGCCTCGCTTGTCAATTGACAGATTGACAGTTGCCGTGGTTTCTATGTCAACAACATGGCCGCCGCGAACATTGATGACGTAGATCGAATAAGAACTATTGTCAAACAAAACGGAGACTAGCTAGACCCTCCCTCCTCCTCATCCGCACACTAACTCCCCAAACCCCACCCCAAATCCTTCTTGTCGGTTATTGGCTGGAACAGTTTGTTATTTTTCATGGTGAGGGTGAGCCCAGTTTGTTTTTGTTGCCGTTTGTGGAGAAATTTCATTTCTTGTATGAGATGTAGTTTTTCTTTCTGATCTTGTTGGTAAAAGATACACTGCTTCCAATCTATTGGAGGTATTTTGCTCCGTAGAGTAACATTTTGCAGAGTTGGGGTGGATGCAGATGAACTTCGTTTGGTATCTATTGGTAACTTGGGCCACGGAGGTATTGTAGGTGGGCCGTGGGAGGCCTTTCAATAGAAAAAAAAAATAAAATCATGAAGGATTACTAAAAGGGATTGAATGGTTCAAGTAGAACAATACCCAACGAGATTTACATTTAAATAAATTAAAGGTGCTCTAAGCGATGTCACGCATTTTTTAGGCCAAAACATTTTTTTGTCACATACAGCAAACATCTCCTCACTATCCGTAGCTACCTGTCCCCTGAACACACTGTAAAAAAACGTGGTCTCTGCAGACACCACAGGCTCCACAAACAGCAACAAAAACAAACTGGGAAAACCCGCACCACGAAACATAACAAACTGTTCCAGCCAATAACCAGTGCGCGGATGAGGAGGAGGGAGGGTCTAGCTAGCCTCCGTTTTGTTTGACAATACTTTAAGCCTCAACAAGAAGTGACGTCACCCAAACATCACTTAGAGCACCTTTAAATGAAATAAATGTAAAGTTTTTCCTCCAATCAGTCAGTGTAAAAGCAAGTGTGTTAAGTTTACTGACTTTGATGTCATCTAGCTAATTGCACTAATAGGCTAAGCTTCTTTTAGTGATCAAAAATGCTAAAATATATACTGCAATTATTTAAACTACATAGATGGATAGATAGATATATAGATAGAAACATTATTGATCCCCTTGGGATGTTTATGAAAACATGTCACATTATGAAAATATACACTGGACATGACTTTACCTGTTAGCTGTCTTATGTTTCCGATCAGCCGTTCTGAGAAGTGTGAGAAAGGCTAAGCTTGGGGAGGGGTGGGGTGATATTGGGGAGGGCAAAGGTGGGGGAGTGCATTACAGTACATTTGACACATTTGACCTCAAAACAAAATACAAACTAAGTAAAAGTAGCCTGATAATATTAATAATAATAACTTAATTATGAATAGGTTAATTAATAATAGTTCATAGTTAAAAAAAAACGATTTTTTTGCAATATCTAAGCAGTTTATTCACATTACATCTCAAATCTGAATATGGCATTGAATTGCCCATGTAGGAAAACTTACAAAAGCACATTTATTTCATGTTTGAACCTTGTTTAGTCAAAAAGATATACTGTAAAATAGATTTAAGCCTGGTGGTGGCGGCCATTTTGAATTTCTCAATTTTGAGGCATTTTGGGACATTTTTGAGCTTCATATACAGCAGATTTGGATTCAGCACCCCTTAATACCCCTAGAAATGTTGTACAATATAAATAATCACAAAATGCCTCCAGCACTTTAAATAAGCACATTTTCAGAAATTCTGCCTAGTCTACTTCACGTGAATACGAGTGCATTAGCTGGTAGTTGCTAAATCACTGGTGTTTCATAAGTGAGATGAGGACATGATGAGGCCAAAACCAGCAGTGCAAGACTTGAGTATTTGTAGACAAATAAAAGGCTCGTGTCGATTGCATTTTTAAGGTGTTCAGTTTTATTTTGACTTTAGAAAATAAACACATGATTGCTCTCCTCACAAATCAGCTGTTTCCCCCTGTATTCAATAATTATTTGATCACCAAAATTGCATATTTAAAGTTTTTTCCTTGGAAAAAAAAGTCTTCATGCCTTAAAATATCTTGATTGTAACTCGACACCCTTGCCTCATTTAGTATGCGTGGTTCTATGAATATGCAAATGAGCCCCGCCTCCACTCACTCACTCAGCTCAGAGATCCACTGGTTGACGATCACACGTTGATCTGATTGGTTACAAGGTAGTTTGTGACGTCAGAAACACCAGCGATTTCAAAGCGTGTGTTTGAGACTGTCTTTGGTTCACTGCAGTTTTAAGGAGGAAATACTCAGCAATGGTGTCGACTTATGAATTTACACATGGTTTGTCTTAAAGCATATTAAAAACACCACATACACACATAAACTACATTAAAAGCTGGATTTACACCACAGGGGGACTTTAACACAAATATCTATTTACTGTTTTGTTACAGAAACAAATGCATTAAAATATTAATATGTAATAGTATAGAGTTCTCTACACTCAAAAATGCAGCAAATGGGATCAATTTCAAACTAAATCATTCAGATCCAGATGACACCGATATTAGGCTGTTTAGCAATATGTAAATAAAACAATTATGAAACAAAATAAAAACGAATGCAAAAAAAGTATTGGTCAACACTGAATTTAAAGAATTATATAAAGATACAACATGAAAAATTACTCCAACATCAATGTGACTTTTTGCCTCAACTTTTTTTCCCGTTTTATTAAAAATGTGCATCAATCAGTGTCTGATAGGAGTGTACAAAGCATAAAAACACCTCAAGAGCAAGTCCCATAATTATATGATACAGTTTCAGAGTACAGAAAATGGAAACAAAACAACAGACTAAAATCTAAACACAAACTCCAGATAAGATACACACACAAAGAACAAAAACATATTTGCATATTTGGTTGTAGTTGCTTGAGACACGTGTAAGTCAGTCCGATGCGGAGGCAGAAGGAGAACACACGGGAGCTGAGCTCAGTATAGTTCAGCACGACATGCGCTTGCTCCGCTGTATTTGGCAATGTAAACAAAACAAGCAAAGAACGATCAAGAAATACAACAGAAAGCAATAAGTTCAGTAGTTTGGACACGCGTGTATGCACAACAGTCGGATATCATGTGACATCACGGCACACAGCGTGTCTTTAGTTGCACATCTCAGCAGAAACAGGACTTGCGTATGAAGAGTCTCGTCCCGTGACGCAGATAAACCGTGTTTTGGCTTCACATTCACACTTTAAAGTTTGCTTGTAAAAATCTCTGACTGAAATACATCAGTCACAATAACAGATGTGCAACCGCAAAACATTAACACTGATATAGAGACGCCAGGTTTCACAGACGAGGATTAAGCTGGTCTCAGACTAATGCATGTTTGAGCTGTTTTAACTGAAAGCAAGTCTCCCGGGAATCAACTGTATCCCTTAAACCTCATCTTTGATCATTAAAATGACATTTAAACGTTTTTTTTTCCTAGAAAAGAAAGTCTTCATGACTTAAAATATCTTGACTGTAACTCGACACCCTTGCCTTATTTAGTATGCGCGGTTCTATGAATATGCAAATGAGCCCCGCCTCCACTCACTCACTCAGCTCAGAGATCCACTGGTTGACGATCACACGTTGATCTGATTGGTTACAAGGTAGTTTGTGACGTCAGAAACACCAGCGATTTCAAAGCGTGTGTTTGAGACTGTCTTTGGTTCACTGCAGTTTTAAGGAGGAAATACTCAGCAATGGTGTCGACTTATGAACTTACACATGGTTTGAGTTAAAGCAGATTAAAAACTCCACATAGACACATAAACAACATTAAAAGCTGGATTTACACCACAGGGGGACTTTAAGATCTCAAGATGCACACCAGTAATGTTTTTCTTGTAAGGCACGTTTATAAAATCTACTTAAATGTCTAAGGCCTAATCCTGACTTAATCTAAACCCTGTCTGTGAAACCAGGCCATAGAGTTTAACTCTTTCCCCGCCATTGACAGAATTTTCCGGCCATCCATGTTCTCACTGTTATACAGTAGGGGGCGCAATTACACATTATCTGAAAGAGTGCTGAATCTCCAGATCAAAACACAGGAGAAGAAGACGCAGAAACAAGCAATAAAAGCATTGCTGACGCACACTGTAAACTTTGACAAAAACTTGATTTTCTCAGCTTATTGTTCAAAATGTTGCTTTTTTAAATGAAACCCACATTGAAATGTTGATTAAAAAAATAATGCATGAAGCTAGAATAAAATGTTGAGCATCTGCTCTTTCTTTTGATAGTTTGCATTTTCAGATTTTCATACAACAGAATATTCCGTGAAAACTTCCGATCAGAAATGCCGGTAGGGAAAGAGTTAATGGTTTCATCTCTTTGACATGAAAGAGCTTCTTTGAAAACGAAATGTTCAATATAAAAGAAAAACCCACGTCTCGAGGCCTGAACCCAACGGTTTATGACACTTTCCTTACATTCATCCTGGAGGACCGTCTGACGATTAACCCGCTGCTGTTCCCAGATGAAACGTTCCCAGATCCCAGATTTGGCTTGACATAAGCAGCAGGATCGAGTCTTTGGCTGTTCGGTGATCTTGGCTTTAGCTCTAACACACAGGCACTGATAGCTAATGACTGAGGGATGCTGGGAGTCTCACTCTTCTTCATGGCTCTGACTGACGTCTACACCGAGGCTCTGGATGGCCTTCCACAGTCTCTCGTTCTCCTTAAGCTGATCGCTGAACTGAAACCAGAGACAGAACCGCGTTAGAGCTGCTCCCCACGCACTGCATGATGGGAAACGGCTATCTGACGATACAGCTCAACACTCATTGGTTTAAAGTAAACCACCCTGATGAATCGTTTTCTTCTAAAATGATTGATTTTGTAACTTTGATATCATGTTTTAATGCGTATAAATTATGTAGTTTTCCCGAACTCTCTGACAGTGCGATCTATCTATGTGATCCAAAAATCCAAAAACATGTCCATAAATTGAACTAAAAATGAATGGAAAACACGTCTTTCAAATGGAATTAAATACCAAGTATTTTGGGTGTCTTGTTCATCATATTTATTTGTATATAAAAAGCAAAAGAACTTAAAGTGCCCCTATTATATGCTATTTTAAAGGCTCAGAATTTTCTTTATTTTCCGTTAATTTTCTTTCTTAAATGCATCAAAGGTCTAAAACACTTTAATTTCCTCATAATCTCCACTGCAGCATCAGCTCTTTTCTCTTAGTGTCTGAAACGCTTCGATCAAGGATTCAGTCTCTCTAAACCCCGCCTCTCTGAGAGCTGCTCTGCTCTGATTGGTCAGAAACCAAACGCTCATTATCATATCTGAATCTCAGCTCTTCATCACAGTGATACGAACAAGAACGATGGCGTCTCAGTCTCTTCCAGTCTCAGATAAACTACAGTGTTTGAGGGCGGGGCTAAGAGACGCTGTTCAGCCAATCAAGACCAGAGGCTGGCATTATGCAAATTAGTTACAAACCTACAGAGATTCATCAGGAAGTGAGACTGAATTACTAGTGTAACTAAAACGAGGCAATGCACATTGGCATGCGATGATTGCATCAGCTGTGCTGCATCGCGGCACGCGCATATAATGAGCAGCAGGTGCACCGCATCTTCAGGTTATCGCTGAGGAGCTGAGCCGGTGACCGGGCTGCCCCAGCGGGAAACATATGTTATCGAGACGTTCCCTTTCAGTCGGTCACTCTCTACGCCACGTCGATGACCGACGAATAGGAATCCTTACCAATGCGCCACAGCTGATGACCCCATCCAGCGCCCTGTGTAAACCTCCTACTCCCTCTTACCTGATGGGACAGGGCTTACACAGAGAAGCCCATCACTGCAGTTCCGGCTCAGTGAGGCTATTGGATAACACTGGGAAAGTGTGCCCTTTCCATTGGAAAAGGAACGCTGCGGAATCCATATCCTTCCCTGAAGAAGTCACATGGGGATAACACATAACCTCGTGGGGTTGTTTACATATGGAGTATTGGGGGTGACACCAATCTCCTAAGAGATGGGTTCTTCCCAAAGGGAAAGACACGGGCTTCGGTTTAGGAGCAACCGTGGAAAAATCAACATATGGGATCCACGCAGGGTTACACATATGGCACCCAGCCTAGACCTGGTTCTCAAGGATTCAGCGGGATATCATTTAATGATCAATGGGATTGCAGTTAGGGTCACTTTGTGACAACAATGTGCAATATCTTTACATAAAACTGTCAAGTTTCTGTATTGTAGTGTGTTACAATTATGGTGTCTTAATTATTGTTGTTGCGTTGTCATGTGTGGATGCACCGTAAGGTTTGCTAATTAATTTCATTGTATAAAAAAATAAAAAGGAATTGTATTGATATAGGCCTGGCGCCAGACGCTCCGCCATGTCCGGCTGCCGAGGCTGATGAAGGACTCAACAGGTGTTTCACTCTGGAGACATGAGCACAACTGTAGGCGCAGCAAGCCAACAAGAGACGGGCCTCTCGGTGCTTCTACCCGTTTGAGGTGAGAACACAGGAGGAAACCGGCTCTAGACGTAGGCTCTAGAACCTAGCGAACGTGTTGGGTGTCGCCCAGCCTGCAGCTCTTCAAATATCTGTAAGCGAGGCGCCACGTGCCAGGAGGATGAAAAACTTCTTGTTGAGTGAGCTCACAGCCTGAGTGGGCAAGGCACGTCCTCTGCTTCGTAAGCCAAGGCGTTGGCGTCCACTATCCAGTGGGCCATCCTCTGCTGGGAGACAGCCTTTCCCTTCTGCTGGCCCCGGTAACAGACAAAGAGCTGGTCTGAGGTCCTGAGGCTTTGAGTTCTGTCCACATACAGTCGTAGAGCATGGACGGGACAGAGCAAAGCCAGAGCTAGGTCTGCCTCCTCCAGGCGCAGCGCTTGCAGGTTCACCACCTGGTCCCCGAAGGGAGTGGTAGGAACCTTGGGCACATATCCAGGCCGGGGTCTCAGGACAACATGGCCGTCACCCGGCCAACATGGTTAAGCAGCGTCGGGACCTGAATGGCCCGTAGTGACCTCAGGTGCTTCTGACTCCAGAGGAGGAGATGGCGGGCGAGCTACGACAGGAGCGTAGACCACCTTGTCGGTTGATGTACGCCACGGTCGCAGTGTTGTCCGTCCGAACAAGCACATCTTTGCCCTGTAGCGGCCCTTTTACACGGCTCAGAGCAAGACAACTCAAGGTAGTGGACGTGACGTCGAGTGACCGACTGAAAGGGAACTGCACTTATCTGAGATAATTTCTCACAGCACTCGCTCTGAACTGACCTGCTTCTGTAACATCTGGATTTGAGCTTCCTGCCGGTTCACGGTTTCTCTGAGCTGAAAAACACAACATGACTTCATTATACTCAATATTCAAATCAGCCAAACATTCTTTTTAAAATGACAATATTACTGGACATCCATGTTTTGTTCAAAAAGCAATGACTTATGAGCATTTTCCAGCTGGCCTCAAACCCGCCGACTGTTTCCGGAAGGCTTCCCCTTTAAGACTTAAACGCCCACTATATATATATTTACCCTCTTAAAATGTATATTAGAGCCATTTACTCTCTTTTTCTTACTATGCCATATGTAATATATAATATCTTACTGGAACTGGAAAGAGAAAGTGATATGCTGGGAAAAATTGTGATTATTACCCCAGAGTTTTCATATTAGAAATAAGGTTTAAAAAACGTAAAACTTGAACACAGATTTTATCCAACAAATCATTGTTTGCAGAAATCCGAAAATACTTTACAATAAGGTCTCATTCATTAACATTAGCTAACTATGAGCAATATATGTATCGTAAAGCATTTGTTAATAAAAACACAACTAATCGTTGTCATACTGCATAGATACAACTGCTGATTTGAAATATGTATTAGAATATGGTGAAATTAACATGAACTTATATTAATAAATGTTAGTTCATGTTAACTAATGTAGTTAACCAATTATAAAAAATGAAAGCTTATTATAAAGTGTTACTTAAAAATATATAACTATAAACTGTAGTTTCTGTAATAACTATCATGAAACCAGTGCATGTATTCTGGCTTTTTACTGCAATTAGATGATGGTGTGACATAATCAGAACTATATCACTGAAAATAGTGTTCAAAACTAGCCTAGAAATCTAGACGCACCCTAGCGGCAGCAAAATGTATTTTGCAGCCAGGGCAGTCTAGCAACTCTCCATAGACTTTCGAGCTGCATAAACCTAAATTGGGTCAGGCCAATCACGTCGCGTATAGAGTAGGCGGGGCGGGCTTAACATATGACGACAGAGTTGTGACGGTTACCCGGCTGCAACCTGCGACTTGAAAACAAAGAATGACGGCTGCTGGAGAACAGTCTTTCGAATCGGCTTTGTCCGCGACTCTGGAGGACTTGGAGTTAAGTTTTTCTTTGAGAAAAGAGCAAAGAACGGCACTTAAGTCATTCTTAAAAAAAGGAAGATGTGTTCGTCGTTTTGCCGGCCAGATATGGCAAAAGTTGAATCTATCAACTAGCTTCGCTGTTGGGAAAACGCTCTGGTTGGTTGAAGCGCTGTCCTATTGCGTGCAGAGGGAATTTGAAAGACAGCCGTTTATCCCGCCCCTCGGATTAAACCGCGTCTATGGTGAGTTTCCAGACCTAACATCTTGATGTAGGTCTGGCTTGCCAGGCTAGTTCAAAACCTCTCTAACGTATAATTAATGGGTGGTACAAGTCGAAGCTCTCAGAAAATTCCCAGTTTACAAGTTGTAATTACGAGTTCTACAAGGACATGAATGCTTTTTACGAGTCGTAATCTCGTGATTACAGTAATAACGACATGCCATTAATGCACCTTTATTTAAGCATCTATATATTTCATTAAAAGTAACAGGTCATGCGGTGTGATGTTGGACACCATGCGTACGTGTGCCAGCTCGACGCTCGCTCCACAGCAGCTCTGATCGGATCGGCCCGTCTCTGCGCCGTTCATCCGCTCGTAATCCACACATGCTGTCGGCTGCCGAAACAAACACAACGGCTTGAGACACACAAACAAACACCAGTCGACTGCTGATGGTTGTTAAAGCATTAGTTCACTTCAGAATTAAAATGTCCTGATAATTTACTCTCCCCCACGTCATCCAAGACATTCATGTCTTTCTTTCTTCAGTAAAAAAAGTAAAGAAAGACGTGAGCATCTGGGATGACGTGGAGGAGAGTAAATTATCAGGAAGTTTCAATTCTGAAATGAACTACTCCTTTAATTGTTCCTGATTGGATCAGCAGAGCGTTCAGTACCATCAGACTCTTGGCTTTGAGCTGGTCCAGCTCCTCGTACGGCAGCGTGTTGCTCTCGGGATAGGAGGACGGCAGCGGCTCGATGGAGTCTCGGGAGTCGTTCGGCAGGGGGATGAACTCTGCGTCCAGCAGCTCCTGCACTCACAACCAGAGAGAAACACACTGCAAGGCTTTATGAAGGAAGACTTTAAGTCTAAGCAACAGAAATTGAAGGGTACGAGATTGGTAGACATTGTAATGCCAGTTGAGGCTGTTTTCATGGCAAAAGCTGTGTGGTTTATTTAATTCATATCTTTATTTTGCTTCTCCAGTAAATGTGTCTTGATTTAAAGGGGACATATCATGAAAATCTGACTTTTCCCGTGTGTAAGTGCTATAATCGGGTCCCCTGTGCTTCTACCAACCCAGAAAACGTGAAAAGTGAAACCCAGTAACTTTGTTTTGGTGAGCCTTTCTCTGCAAACATGTCAAAAAATAAGCCGATCAGATTTCGCTCTCCTTCTGACGTATGAAGAGGATCTTATAATAATATTACCAGCCCTTAATCTGCACGTTTACAATCGACAACAGAGACCAGTTCTAACACAATGATAAAGATCCAGCAAAGCCTGAAACTGTTGTGTGGTTGAGCACAGACGAGCACTGAACACTATTGACCAGAACATGTCACCGCTGTCTTATAAACACCTCAGGAACTGTGGACACTTGTGGAGAAGTTAAACATGATGATGAGATGATCAATGTAACTCCACAACAACTACAGAAATGTCTCCACTAACATTCAGAAACTCTTCCTGAGTCTCTCCGTAAGGCTGCACTCGCTACTGGTTATTCTGGGATTCTGGATGAGTGAGATTGGTATGTTTTGTTATTGCCGGAGTTTCTGAAGCTTGTGTAAAGACTCCGCCCTCTTCTGAATGGAGGCGGAGCTAAAGCTCATTTGCATTTAAAGGGACACACACAACAACGGCACGTTTTTGCTCACAACCAAAAAGGGGCAAATTTGACAAGCTATAATAAATGATCTGAGGGGTATTTTGAGCTGAAATTTCACAGACACTCTGGGGACACCATAGATTTATATTACATCTTGTGAGAAGAGGCATAATATGTCACCTTTAAGAGTGCTATTTGCACTGAATAAGACACAAATACAGAGCAAGATTTTTGCAGTGCATGTAATGTTTATGCAATGACTTTATGAATTAAAGACGTTCTGCTGTAATTTGAGTCTGTGTGAAGGCCGTGTTGTGTACGGGTGGAGGACCCTGGCTTCACCTTGCGCAGCCACGAGGGGCAGGAGCTCTGGCCGGTCCTGCTGTCGATGGAGAAGATGGGCGTCTGAAGACCCCGCTCACCCAGATCCGCCTCCACGGTTCCTCCCAGCATCCCCTCACGCAGCTCTGAGTCTGTGGCCGAGCCCGTCTCCAGATCCACCGAGGAGGTCGAGCACTGGCCTGTGGACCGGCATACTCAACCGTTACACACACGCTCTACACGCTACACACATGCTATAGACGCTACACACAGACTACACAATCACTATACACACGCTACACACACAGACTTCACACAAGCTACATACACGTTACACACAGACACAAGCGCTACATAAGTGCTACATGCACGCTACACACACCCTATAGACACACACACACACACACACACACATACACACGCTACACACACCCTATACACACACACTCTACACACACACACTCTACATACACAGACTACACACGCTCGCTACACACATGGCACCACACAAACTCTACACACATCTTGTCAACATGCCGGTCTTGGTGAGTATCCTAGCAGACATAGTCAGTTATGTGAATGAACAGTCGAGGCGTGTGTATCAGTATCAGTGTATTATGTCTTAAAGGGACAGCAGCCTAATATTCTGCTGTCTGTGTTTTTAATATTAATCAAACAACAAAAATCCCTCACAGCTCTAGATTGAATAGCTTTTGTGACTTTAATAAGGATTAATCTGTAATTTATACAGTCAAATATGAAGTGTTATTTGACCATTTCTGTAGCTGAAAACTAATGTCAGCCCTACCTGATAAACCTGAAAAGCACTGTTTAGTTTATTAACATCTTTGCTCTTTTGTATTTATTTGTGCTGTTGCTTGTAGTTTGATTATTTGATCTGATTTTCTTTATTTTTATTTGACAGTAGTCCTTTTCTCACTGAACACGGCACATACCGAACCGTACCGAAAGCGTGACCCTGAAACCGTGATACAAACCTGACCGTGAGCAATTTTGCACCTCGACTACACACAAGCTACACAAGCTACACACATGCTGCTACACACACTAAATACAAACACACGCGCTGAACAAAAACTACACACGCCAAACTACACAAACACACACCGCACAGGCACTACACACACACACTACACTTTTATTTCAGCTAGCTGTGAAGGCATTACACCGCTACACACACACACGCTACAAAAGCGCTGTACATGCACTACGCACACGCGCTACACAAAACGACATACACGCCACACACACACACACACACATGCAGTACACACACAGTACACTTTTATTCCGACTAGCTGCAGAGGCAACATTTCTCATTTACATTTAATTTAACTTGACACACTCAAATAACTAAAACTTAAATAAAAATGTATTAAAACTATATCCGACAAAAAAAACGAATTAAAATGACAAACAACAAATTTAATAAAACTTTAACAAATGAAAACAGAAAATATAAAATGCTAATATTAATAAAAACTATACCAGTATCTGAATGATACTAAAGCACCACTGGCTCTCACACATGAATACTGAATAACTACAGGGAATATGTGATCTCACCGCTCCCGATGGACAGTCCGCTGCTGTTTGAGCGGATGGTTTTGGAGTTCAGGACTTTTTCTGTCAATAAACATGAACAGGAAGTTAAACTACAAACATTCACTTAAAGAGGGGATTCACAGCTACACAGATGAGCGTTTAATAGACACTCCCTTCCGACAGAAACCTCAATACCCACAATGCACTGGTTGCCAGTGTTTGAAATAAATTTTTTCACTCACTGGCCAATTTGGCTACTATATTTTTAAGTTACCGGCCATTCAGAACTTCTTAACTAAATAAAATAAACTAAATAGTTAATTCCGGGGGAATTAATACAAATTAAGTGAGTTTTTGCTTAAAACAAGCTAAATTATCTGCCAATGGGGTCAGAAAATTGGCAGAAAATGTTATTTTGATTAATTCTCCCCGAAAACAAGACATAAAATCTTATGGCATTTTATTCAGCAGTAAATGCATCTTGATTTAAGATTTTTTTTTTTATATTTGGACTGGAAACAAGACAAAAACACTAAGAAAAGTAAAACATTTTGCAGTGTAGACAATTTGGCGTGTTAATCTGTAGCTTTAACAAAAGCCCTGGATCTGCCTTTCACATGTGATGCTTCATCCGGCGGACTTCAGCTGAGAAACAAGCGTGAACAGAGCAGTGTGTGAGGACGCACCCATGATGAGGATGGTGTGCCAGCCCCTGCAGGACAGATCCGGCACGTGGTGTAATGAGCCGAAGATGGGCCGGGGCAGAGCCGGACACACCTCAGAGCCGAAGCCTTTATCAGGAGGCATCCCGAGCCGGCCGTTCCCCGCGTTCCCCCACGCGAAGATCTGGTTATCTGAGGGACACACACACACATCACAGATACACACAGCCATGAGGAGGAGGAGGAGGAGGAGGAGGAGGAGGAGGACACTGAAGAAGAGCAGAGGAAAACTAATGCTTCTGCTGCTTCTGAGTCCAGACTGCACTGATAACAGGGTTATTACTGTTGACAGAACACTAAATCTACTGTAAAGAACAAATTCCAAAACATTAAATAACAATAAATAAATTGACTGTCAAAGAAATGAAATGCAAGGACAGTGTGTGTGTGTCTGCTCAGCTGATGTGCGGTCCTCACCCTCAGTGGCGGCGATGGTGAAGCCGTCTCCACACGACACCTTACACACCACCTTCCCCCCGAAGGGCCCCACCAGCACCTTCACACCCTGGTGCTTCTTAAAGTCCTTGACTCCCAGCTGCCCGTACTTATTACAGCCGAAGGTCACCAGACGCCCTCGCTCTGCACAGGCATGAACATTTACAGGCACATTCAGTCATTAGCAGATGCCTCTGTCCAAAACGACTTACAAATGAGGAATACAGCAAGAGAGTCGTCATGAAGACTATGGAAGTAGAATAATGTCAAATGTTTTTGAAATAAAAAGCCTGTTGAATTGCACTACTTGAAAAAAAAATAGGCATTGCATTAACCATGCTTGCATTTTAATGCATTGTATTTTTAGGGCTTACATTTTTATGGGCTGAAATTCAACATGGTTGAATATTTAAGCTGTGAATATTTCAATTAAAAACATTTCAAACACCTTTTCATTATAAAAAATTCAATAATCCATATTCACCTTTCATATTTCACTTCCAAATTATTCAAACTGTTTAAAAATACAACCAATAATATTCAACAGGCAATTTTCGGTCCATTTTATTTCGCTTTGCAAATTTGCTTCCACAAATTCAGTGGTTCAAATTCGACAGTAAATTCAACATTGACGTCCAGGAACTGCAGGAAAAGCAGTAGATTGCCGAGCATACTCTCCATCTGCTGTTAGTCGACCTCACCGGCAGATGGTGCAAAAGCGCTTGTTGTTGACGAAAGACATTCATTCATAAAATGAAAATGATTATCTGTGTCAGTATATGCGGAAAAGATGATAAACACACAAAAGCTGTGTTTATGTTTCATTCAATAACTTCATTGTTACTTTCCCTGTGTATTCTACATGTCATCAGCTTTCTCTACCATGAACAGGATTATAATCGGTTTCCCTCAATACCTCTCAAGGATTTCCCTTCCGTTGATAGTGATATGAAAGACCAATCTTGCACCTTATTAGGGAAGTAGGCTGTAGGCTATTATATAGGCTACAGGCAAGAAGATGGACTCAGAATATGAACTTAACGCGCAAAGTTTCATGCTGAGCGTTTCGTGATATACTGGCATAAAATCAACACATACATATATATAGTATGCATACGTGTATTGCATTAGCTTAAACTGTCACAGCACTTGCATATTGTCCTCCTATTGTTAGTTTAACTGTAAATCGCTTTGGATAAAAGCGCCTGCTAAATGACTAAATGTAAAAATTGGCTTGATATTGGACATTCGCACATTTAGGGACCGTCTCTAAAGTTGCATACAACATTGGCATACACGTTTCTAACTTCAATAGCAAACTTAAATTTATTTGAATAAATATCAAAAATCCAAAGGGTGCGCATTATGCCTGACACTAAATGAACACTTTACAGTTGGTTTTATGACTGTAAGTCGTTCTATTCAAATGCTATCGGAGTTAGAAACGTGTATACCAAAGTCGTATACACTTTAGAGACGGTCCCTAAATGTGTGAATGTCCAACATCAAGCCGTCTTTATGCCAATCTATCACTGGGAAACGCTCAGCATTAAGCTTTGCGCGTTATTCTGAGTCCATCTGCTTGCCTGCGAGTTTGGTCTTTTACATCACTGTAGTCCATTATAAGCTACGTTAAGCGTTGTATATGTCCAGCAGGGGAATCCTTAAGTATTGAGGGAAACCCTAATAGCCTGCATGCAGCACATCGCCACAATATAAAGTTAAGGCAACTAAACAACCAAGAGAAATATATGTCAACCTCAAAAATGTAACATTGGATCTGTATATCCGCATCGGGGAATAACATTATAATCTCGTTCACGGTAGAGAAAGATGCATGTAGGCTACACAGGAAAAGTAACCGTGAAGACACTGAATTTAACATAAAACAGCCGTCATAATAATCACAAATACACTTACATTGCTGTAAATGAGTTTTATGAATGAATGACTTGTTCTAACTGTTGCTGGTCTTCAACAAGCGCTTTTGCACCATCTGATGGTGAGGTTGACTAACAGCAGATGGAGAGTATGCTCGGCAATCTACTGCTTTTCCTGCAGTTCCTGGACGTCAATGTTGAATTTACTGTCGAATTTGAACCACTGAATTTGTGGAAGCGAATTTGCAAAGCGAAATAAAATGGACCGAAAATTGCCTGTTGAATATTATTGGTTGTATTTTTAAACAGTTTGAATAATTTGGAAGTGAAATATGAAAGGTGAATATGGATTATTGAATTTTTAATAATGAAAAGGTGTTTGAAATGTTTTTAATTGAAATATTCACAGCTTAAATATTCAACCATGTTGAATTTCAGCCCATAAAAATGTAAGCCCTAAAAATACAATGCATTAAAATGCAAGCATGGTTAATGCAATGCCTATTTTTTTTTCAAGTAGTGCAATTCAACAGGCTTTTTATTTCAAAAACATTTGACATTATTCTACTTCCATAAAGAGGCCAAAACAACACAAGAAGAGCTCAGAATACACAGCTCAGGCACTGCTTACAGTAGCACAGGCCAGACAAGGCAGGACTACAGGACAAGGAAAGTGTTTTTTTAAGGTTACGAGGTGGCGCACAGTGAGAGCCGTGTGTGTGTGAGACACACAGTAAGAGCAGTGTGTGTGTGTGTGTGTGAGACGCACAGTAAGAGCAGTGTGTGCGTGTGTGTGTGTGTGTGTGTGTGTGTGTGTGAGCAAACGCACCGTCTATGGCACCGGTGTGGGCCTTTCCCGGAGAGATGAAGATGATCTTGAAGCGCGAGAGCAGCCGGACCAGCGAGAGTGTGGTGGTGTACGGGATCCCCTGATAACTCTGCACACACACACACACACACACACACAGCTCACAATCACAACTCTACATCATCAACACACTCATTTTTCTGGATTTTAACAGTTAAATCTAATGCAAAGTAAACAAAAAGCATGTCTAATTAATTGAAATCTTAATCAATTTAACAATTAATTACCATTTTGGTAACACTTTACTAGAAATGCACTAGACTTTATGTATAATGCATTATAAAAGGTATTCATTATATACATTATAATGCATTATATCTTTTCATAAATAATTGTAACCAAAATTGAAATGCATTATGATATATGCAGATTCTGAAATTGGTTGTTTATCATGTGTTTTAATGTATTATACTTTCTAAAGGTGTGTTCAATGATTAGATAAGTATTATAACTGTAGTTACAGTTATATTAATTATACATAAAGGCTTTAAGTAAAGTTTCACCAAAATATTTAGGGCCCCGTTACTCAAATTCTGTTTTATTCCAAATTAAAATTTGTATTTGAATGGTTTAATCAGTTTAATAATCAAAAAGCATGTCAAATCAACTGAATTGATCAGATTTAACAACTTAATAATATATTACAAAAGGGCCTTATGACTTTTTTCTCCAAAAATTCTACTTTGAGTTTTTTGGGGGGGGGGGGGGGGGGGGGGGATTTATGATTTTCATTCACATATAAATTGATCAATGTTTATATGTGTGAATAAAAGCCTAAATTAAACCTGTTCATCATTTTAAGCGATCTTGGATTCATGTGGATTTGTTTAACGATCTCTTTACGAAACAGAGTTTAAAATGTTAGAGTTACATGCTTTTTTTTTTTATTATTTAAAAAAATATTCGAAATTCTAGTTTTTATTTGACAGCCCTAGTTTGACTAAGTGTGCAGCTCTACATTTGATTTATACATTCAAAATGTCATTTTTATGACTGTAAAGCATGATTTAATCTGTGTTTTCCGCCTGGGGTGAATCGTAGGGCCCTCCTGATCTCACTAGCAGAGCTGTGAATAATGATGGACATACTTCTCCAGAGTGGTTTTTGATCCCAGTGATGCCTAGATTCAGACCCAGTTTGTTGAGCTCGTTGTTCCCGCAGGCTAAAACCTTCCCAGAATCGGTGAGGAAGAAGGTGCCGTCACTCCCACAGAACACAGAGGTGATGATCCCACCTTTAGGAACCTCCACCTACCGTTAGCCAACACATTAGCCTACAGTGAGCCATACATTCACTACAGCATTTATGAATCTTTGTTAACGTTCGTTAATAAAAACACAGCGGTTCACAGGATTCGTACAGACACTGTAAAATAAAATTCCAGGACTTTCAAGGACTTTAAGCACTACTTTTTGGGGTTTTCAAGCACTATAATCAGAGATTTCACTTATTAAACAATATCTTTATTATCTTTCAAATTCTAAAAAAGGTGAACAGATCAATACAAATATTCTAATCAAGTGCAGCACATGCAATGACTGTGGCAACTTTAACCATTGAAAAGATACTATGACAAAGATATCACTTTCCTTATTCAAACTGGGTTTTTTTTTTCCCATGAATATATGATTGACCTGAAGAATGAAAGCTGTATCACATACTTGGATATTTATATGAGCAATATCACACTCATAGCCATGCAAAATGGTTATGAATAAAGCTTTCATTCTTCAGGTCAATCATATATTCATGGGAAAAAAAACCCCAGTTTGAATAAGGAAAGTGATATCTTTGTCATGGTCCTTATCCTTATATATATATATATATATATATATATATATATATATATATATTTATCTCAGACAGGTTGCAGCGTTAATTTTGCATGAAACTATTGTATATCATCGAAAAAAAAAGTACTTTAAGTATCTTTCATAAATATGATTGTTTTCAAGGGTTTTCCAAGACTTACATTTCAAAAAGTCAAATTCAAGCACTTTGTACGAACCCTGTTAGTTAGTCCATGTCAGCTCAGGTTCATAAATAATATTACCAGATACAACTTTTGATTTTAATAATGTATTAGTAAATGTTGACGTGAACCTTAACTGAGATTTATAAATACTTGAGGTGTGTTTTTCATTGTTAGATCATGTTAATGAAGGATTCTTGGTTCGAGGGCAATGGTGAAACATGAGTGAAGTTTCTCTCACTTGCATTGGAGAGGAGAAATCATCCTCGCAGTCCAAACCCAGTCGACCTGCGGAGGGAAACGCCGTCAGTGTCACTCAACAGCAGTGATGTCACAGGAAGTCAGTGCGGTCATGTGACTCACTCAACAGCAGCAGAGCCCGTCTACGGAGAGCCTGGCCACTCCCTATTAAGTCCTATTGTACCAAATTTTGGTTGTAGTTCCACCAGAGTTCCACTGGGGGCGATCGCCCATGAGTGCAAAATGAATGGGAGTCTATGGAGCTAGACGGCTAAATTTGTCTCTTTCACCCGATTGCTGTTGAGAAATCTCAGACTGTAGGTTTTGCAAGTTCAACATGGGTTATAGGTCGAAAGTTGAATGAACGAGTACTTATGTCCTTTCGATTTCTTACAGGTTGAGTTGTTGTTGCCCATAACACGCTAGCATTCTGCTAATGAACGCTGATTGGTCAGTGAAGGACTGATAACGACCAGAGATACCGCTTGATGGCATCGAGGCATCCGAAGCGGGACCAGAAACAAACAAAACAAAAACTCTTCTAGCACGTGTATTTACCTGTGTCAGCTGTGTTGTGTGTTTACCTGTGTCGTGTGTTTACCTGTGTCAGCTGTGTTGTGTTTACCTGTGTCAGCTGTGTTGTGTGTTTACCTGTGTCAGCTATGTTGTGTTTACCTGTGTCAGCTGTGTTGTGTGTTTACCTGTGTCAGCTGTGTTGTGTGTTTCCCTGTGTCGGCTGTGTTGTGTTTACCTGTGTCGGCTGTGTTGTGTGTTTACCTGTGTCGGCTGTGTTGTGTGTTTACCTGTGTCGGCTGTGTTGTGTGTTTACCTGTGTCAGCTGTGTTGTGTTTACCTGTGTCAGCTGTGTTGTGTGTTTACCTGTGTCGGCTGTGTTGTGTGTTTACCTGTGTCGGCTGTGTTGTGTGTTTACCTGTGTCGGCTGTGTTGTGTGTTTACCTGTGTCAGCTGTGTTGTGTTTACCTGTGTCGGCTGTGTTGTGTGTTTCCCTGTGTCAGCTATGTTGTGTGTTTCCCTGTGTCGGCTGTGTTGTGTGTTTACCTGTGTCAGCTGTGTTGTGTTTACCTGTGTCAGCTGTGTTGTGTTTCCCTGTGTCAGCTGTGTTGTGTGTTTCCCTGTGTCAGCTGTGTTGTGTGTTTCCCTGTGTCAGCTGTGTTGTGTTTACCTGTGTCAGCTGTGTTGTGTTTACCTGTGTCAGCTGTGTTGTGTGTTTCCCTGTGTCAGCTGTGTTGTGTGTTTACCTGTGTCAGCTGTGTTGTGTTTACCTGTGTCAGCTGTGTTGTGTTTACCTGTGTCAGCTGTGTTGTGTGTTTCCCTGTGTCGGCTGTGTTGTGTGTTTACCTGTGTCAGCTGTGTTGTGTTTACCTGTGTCAGCTGTGTTGTGTTTACCTGTGTCGGCTGTGTTGTGTGTTTACCTGTGTCGGCTGTGTTGTGTGTTTACCTGTGTCGGCTGTGTTGTGTGTTTACCTGTGTCGGCTGTGTTGTGTGTTTACCTGTGTCGGCTGTGTTGTGTGTTTACCTGTGTCAGCTGTGTTGTGTGTTTACCTGTGTCGGCTGTGTTGTGTGTTTACCTGTGTCAGCTGTGTTGTGTTTACCTGTGTCAGCTGTGTTGTGTTTACCTGTGTCAGCTGTGTTGTGTGTTTACCTGTGTCGGCTGTGTTGTGTGTTTACCTGTGTCGGCTGTGTTGTGTGTTTACCTGTGTCGGCTGTGTTGTGTGTTTACCTGTGTCGGCTGTGTTGTGTGTTTACCTGTGTCGGCTGTGTTGTGTGTTTACCTGTGTCGGCTGTGTTGTGTGTTTACCTGTGTCAGCTGTGTTGTGTGTTTCCCTGTGTCAGCTGTGTTGTGTGTTTCCCTGTGTTGTGTGTTTCCCTGTGTCAGCTGTGTTGTGTGTTTCCCTGTGTCAGCTGTGTTGTGTGTTTCCCTGTGTCAGCTGTGTTGTGTGTTTACCTGTGTCAGCTGTGTTGTGTGTTTACCTGTGTCAGCTGTGTTGTGTGTTTACCTGTGTCAGCTGTGTTGTGTGTTTACCTGTGTCAGCTGTGTTGTGTATTTACCTGTGTCGGCTGTGTTGTCGATGCCTCGAGAGAAAAGTAAGTGCAGAGCACGAAAGCACCAAAGTGACTGAAGGATTGCCGTAAAGCAGTATCTCTGGTCGTACGATGTGTATGACGTCATTGACATTTTAAAAGACTTTTTAAAGCAAATAAGTGACTCTAAAAAATCTAACACCCAGCAATGTGTAATTTCTTTGCATCTCCTTTCGAATACAACATTAAAATTACTAGACAAAAAATTATATCCTGAGAAAAGTGGATTTTGAGGGGTATAGCGCCATAGACCTCCATTCATTCTGTACTCGTCCTGTGAGCGCCCTCATGTGGAGCCAGAGTGGAACTGCAACCAGTTCAGAAGCCGGAAGTTTACTGAGAGTGGAAGCTCTCCCCTTATTAGACATTCTCTGACAGCAGTGATGTCACAGGAAGTCAGTGCGGCCATGTGACACGCTCACCGTGCTCTCCGCAGCCCCAGGAGTAGATGTCCCCGCTCTGGGTCAGCGCCACCACGTGATTGTCCCCGCAGGACACCTGTCTGACGGGCCGCTCCTGGAAGAACTCCAGCAGCACCGGTTCCAGCACCTCCATGCCGTGCTCGTTCTCCACGCCCAGGCAGCCGTAGTAGTCTGAGCCGAACATGTACATCTGATCCTCGTCTGGCAGAGGAAGGTGAGAGAGCACACACGCGTGTCATTACTGGACAAAGAACCCACGCGAACCACTCAGCACACACTCCTCCCAGTGTCTCTACAAACATTTCATTTCTATTTTGTATTTGATTTGATTATATTTAGGCACCTATTGCAATCGTTGCCGTTCTTATTATTCTTCCCTTCCTTCGGCTCTGGAAGTCTATGGCAGTCAGAGCCGATCAGCCCTATACACACACTACGCAAGCTGCGTAGGGCCCCGGAAATTACTCAAAGCCCCGCCTCCCCCTCGTGGCAAAGCGTGTCAATCAAAGTTTACAACATCGATGAGAAATTAAGCGGAACTATCCTCCTGGTCACGAAAAGAGAGAGAGAAAAAACACCATGAGAGTGAATTTTGGGAACAGTGATCAGGCAGACTTGTGTTCTCTCCTCTCCAAGTTAACCAATGGACCACCTCTCCATGTGACCAAAGAACAGTAAAGTTAAGTTGATGTGCATCTCTCTCTAGTCTGTCTAACTCAGCTGGGCAGTGACTTAGTGCCTGACAAAAAAAAGTGAGAGTGAAATACAACTATTTATTACGTTTGATAAACGACAAAGGACAACAAAATTTGTTTATAAACTGCAGCTCGGAAAAGATAACCGTCCGCGTCGCGCGTTAACATGCGTTCATTTGCGCGTGCACGAAATGAAACGTGCACTTTCCAGCAACACATCTGTGGGGACCAGTACAATATGGGTGTGATGGCACTCCTCATTATAGACGCACATACTTGTAAAACAAGACAATGATTATCTAGTCCACAAGTCAGTTTAGTTACATCTCTGCAATAAAGCAAGATGGAAAGTTAATTGACATTAACTATTGATTTATAGGCTATACTGCATTTAAAATGTTGATTGGCTGGACACACTGGTCAATATGGATGCACAACCCTCAGTAAATAATAACCATCAAGTATCAAGTATTGCTTTTATCATTTACAACACAGTGACATGCTATGGCAAGCCATATTAGCTTTTATTCATTCACAGGATGCATTTTTGATATCAATAATTACATTTGTACCATTTAATATGCTAATTCTTGATATTAAGAATGTACTTTTTCTAGTAACAGGGTCTATTTCTGATATCAGTAATTACATTATCAATTATTACTTTTGAAAAGTGAATTTTTGAACTTGTGGTGGCGCTATAGAGTTGATCCTAGAGATGCCAAAGTTGGTCAGATTACTATTCACTACCATCACTACAAGTGTGCCAATGTTCATTATTTTCTCATGTTATGTTCATAGGGCTGCCATAGACTCCCACTGTGGAGGAATAATAATAATAAAGTAAACTGACAATTACAGTAGGTGTTACAGTCCTTTCAGGGCTTGATATTAAGTTATTAAAATAACTGAATATGAAAAGCTGAATTTTCAGCATCATCACTCCAGTCTTCAGTGTCACATGATCCTTCAGAAACCATTCTAATATGATGATTTGATGCTCAAGTAACATTTATGATTATTATCGATTTTGAAAACAGTTTTGCTGCTTCATATTTATGTGGAAACCGTCATACATTTTATTTTTCAGGAATTATTGATGAATAGAGAGTTCAAAAGAACAGCATTCATTTGAAATAGAAATCTTTTGCTACATTATAAATGTCTTTACTGTCACTTTTGATCAATTGAATGCATCCTAGCTGAATAAACTGATTAATTTGTTTTCATGACCCCAAACCTCTGACAGCAACTGAGTGTGAGATGTCAGGGAGTGTGTGTTGCGGTGGTGTGAGATGTCAGGGAGTGTGTGTTGCGGTGGTGTGAGATGTCAGGGAGTGTGTGTTGCGCTCTCACCGGTGACGCAGGCGGTAAAGTCGGCCCCACAGGACACCTGTCGGATGGCTTTACCCTGCAGACGCTCCACGCGCCGGGGCTGGCGGTACGAGGCCTGGTCTCCGTGACCCAGCTGACCCACCATCTTCGCTCCTCCCTGAACGCTCTGCGCATACACACACACACACACACACACACACACACACACACACACACACACACACACACACACACACACACACACACACACACACACACACACACACACACACACACACACACACACACACACACACACACACACACACACACACACACACACACACACACACACACACACACACACACACACACACACACACACACACACACACACACACACACACACACACAAGATCAGATCCCAACACTCTTCGTTCCCAGCACTCAACAGGCCGTCAATATGTTTCTTGGTTTTGCATTTCATTTTCAGATTTTTTTGTTTTTGTTTTCATTTCTACTTTATTCTGCTCTGCTTTTTATCTCTATTTAATTTAATTGTTTTCTTATCTTGAATGAATGGGATTGGGACTCAAACCAGTGTTATTTCAGTATTATTGAAATACTATTACAGTTTTAATTCAATTTTTTATTTTTATTTATTTTTTTAGTACATTCAGTTAAAATACATGAACTTGCTGGAAAAAATAAGACATTTTTACATAATTAAAAAAAAAATTCAGTTAATGTTTGTTTTAAATTTTAAAGAATTTTTGAATAGTTTTAGTTTACTATAATACTACATGAAGCAGGAGTAGGTTACTATAACTATAATACTCAGAGATATTTAGTTTCACTTGCTAATAAGCAGTAAAAAAAAAAAAATAATAATAATAATAATTCGCAAAATTACAAAAAATACTCCAGTCAGTATTTACACGGAAGGACGAAAGTGCTTAACCCTAAAATACATGAATGTTTCGTCAATCATTATTGCATATTCGTGACCCGGATCTCTGATATTTGAATGAAGGCATGAATGCAAATACAACGGCATATATAATGTTATGAAATAATGTTAGAATAAAAAATGTTCAATAGAGAAATATGAAATGATGGTAAAAACGAAGTGATACTTTAGTTTTAAAGCGATAAACTAAAGCTGCCAGTAGGTGGCGATGAGTCACTGTCTGGAGCGAGTCACTCCACGTGTTCATTAATGAATGAATTAAGTCATTCATTCATTCAGTAATGAAGCAGGTGACTGTATTTATGAACGATTTACTGAATCATTGACTCTTACGATAAGTTCAAAGCCTGTGTCTATACGTGTTCTTCATGCAAGTAAGGGCTAAATCCCCACTCGTACAAGGGTATATTGTGGAGAATGGCAGTGATGTAGCGTGATTTGCTAAGGCATCATATCTGCACACAACAGATCACATGTGCTTGTGTGGATGCGGTGAGTTCTGACAGCAAAAGATGAGGTCATTTGATTGGATGTCATGCATTTACGGCATATTACCTGTTAGAAATACATGCTCAGTTTTAATGTTATTTTAAGGCGGGATAGAATTAAATGAACAGCAAAACTCAGCAGAACCAGAAACACCAGTGATTTCACAGCGTGTGTTTGAGACTGTCTTTGGTTCACTGCAGTTTTAAGGAGAAAATACTCAGCAATGCTGTCGACTTATGAACTTACACATGGTTTGTCTTAAAGCACATTAAAAACACCACATAGACACATAAACTACATTCAAAGCTGGATTTCCACCACTGGGGGACTTACCCTAAAAACTGTTTGATTTTAACCCTAGTCAGTCTGGGAAACTCTAATCAGCACCTCAGGTCCAGTTATTTATGTATTAGATCAGCAGGCATTATGATGAAATGAAGCACACAGAACTGGACCAGGGTGATTATCAGGGCTGGTTTTGTGGGAAGCGCTGGTTTAGAGGATGCTTACGGCCCAAGTGTACAGTTCCTTCTCGACAGTGACCACTGCGAAGTGTGTTTCTCCGGCGCAGACGTGCTGAGCACTGCTGCCGCCCTTAAACATGTCCAGCTTCTGCGGGGTGAACTTCCCCCCGCCCCAGAAATACACCTCTCGCGAGCGGGTCGTCACCACCGCCACTGACGTCTCCGTCGCCGTGCTCAGCCTAGGGCGAAAACACACTCACAGTCAATCATTTCACATGAGGAGAGCGACAGAAGCAGTGAAACTGACAAGAGGACAACAGTGTGTAAGTGCTGTGACCCTTCCCAGTTCAGTCTAACGCATCACAAAACACATGACACACACAGCAGGACTGCAACTGCAGAAAGAGCAAAGGCTGCTGGGAATGAGGTGTCACTCACTTGGGTTTCCTGATGGCGGAGTTCAGCGTCGCAACCCTCTCCTCCAGCTCTCTAAACACACACACACACACACCATCCTCATTCACTGCACAACTCAACACACAATTACATTAAATACTAATTTAAATAAATAAATACAATATAATATAATAATAAAAACAATAGCGTAAACAAATAAAAATATAAAAAACAAAAATATAAAAAATAAATATAAAAAAATATAAATACAATATAAATAAAAAACATAAAATATTAAAATACAAAAATAAAATAAATTCAATTAAACTAAATGAATACTACAATAAATCAACAAATAAAAAATTGCAATAAATACAAATTTGTAAGAAATTCAATTAAAATGAATTAATAAACAAAGTAAATTATTGAAATTAATACAAATTTACTGATTAAATATATAAATAAATAATTAAATGTAAAATAAACAAATTACTAAATGAAAAAACAAATCATAATAAATAAATAAATAAATAAATAAATAAATAAATAAATAAATAAATAAATAAATAAATAAAATAAAAATCACTTTTGGGAATAATAGGAATTAATTTAAATAAATAAATACAATATAAATTAAAAACTGAATAAAAATGTATTCAATTAAACTAAGTACAATAAAAATAAAAAAATACAATAAATAAACAAATAATTACAATAAATAAATAATTTAAATAATTAAATACATTTAATTTAATTCATAAAATGTATGAAATTAATAAAGTATATTAATGAAATTAATAAAAAAATTATAAATAAAATAATTTAAATACAATTCATATAATAAATAAAATAAAAATGTAAATAAATGTAAAATAAATAGACAAACAAAATAATAAAAAAAATTAAAAAAAAACTTTTACTATTAAACCTTTGGGAATAATAGTAATTACAGGAAACTCCTCAAAAGAGAGTCCCGGATGCGAGGGTAAATGTGTTTAAAATGATGTGAGAGTGAAGTGTGCGCTGGATCGACTCACGCTCGGACTCGAGAGATCACGGGCCGCTCTAAAATCTGCTCCGCCGTCGGCCTTTTCTCAGGGTCCTTTAACACCGACACACACACACACACACACACACGTCATCATGACATCACTACAGGTATGATTGACAGGCACAGTGAGCCGCCACACTTTCAGCTACCTGATCTAAACACTCGTACACCATCTTGATGAGGTCAGACGTGTAGATCTCCGAGTTGATGTCCATCGTCCAGTTGCCCTGCACGATCTTCACACACAGGTTCAGGGCATTCTGGGAAACACATCATCACATGTGGTTGAGTGGTCTCCAGTCTAACGGAGGAGTGTGAGTGAATGATTCGGGCGATTACCGTGGCCTCAAAGGTCCTGGTGAGGGTCAGCAGCTCGAACAACACACACCCCATGGCCCAGATGTCGGACTTAAAGTTGTACTTGACTCCCTGACACAGCTCAGGAGACATGTAGTATGGAGTCCCGACACACTAGTGGACAGAACACATCAGAAGAAGAAGAAACGCTTTATATTTGACCATTTATGTCCACATTTATTATTCATTCCTGCACTGTTATTCCTGCATTGTCTATCCTAGTTGTTATTGCTGATGTGCTATTAATGACGAAGCTGCTGAGACATACACTCCAGTTTCTAATGTTTTATTGGTTAATGTTTCTATCTTGTGTTTTGACCGGGACCTTAGTACTTCATTTTTCCTTCATGTATGGAATGTGTATGGAAAGACAATGAAAGACCCGTGAACCTTGAATTTGAGTTTTATTTTGACTGTTTCTATATAAAAATTATGGATTTATTTTAATTTAGCATTTTAATGACTTAATATTTAACCCTAACAGTTTTTTCATTTTAACCCTACACTGCAAAAACTCAAATCTAAGAAAGTTAAAAAATATATATATATGTTTTTTTATGCTATGAAAGATAAAAAGTCTTATAAAATATATTGCACACTAGACTATAAACCTTAATTTAAGAAAACTGGTGTTCTTCAGTCTTGCCAAGTGAATTTTAGCTCATTTTGAGGCAGATTTGACCAGAAACAAGTGACAGGTATAAAGTGCAAGTTTTTGAACATGTTGTTCTGCTATATTTAAGAATAATATCACCCCTAAAAATTATCATTTCAAGAATCTTAATTAAGAAAGGTCAAATCTTTCTTTTTTGTTACACTGCAAAAAAATGTCCTTCTTGAAACAAGCAAGATGCACCTAAATCTAGGTAAAGTCATCTACAACTTTTAATTTTATTGTGATGTTTTAAGAATTTCCATCTATTTCAGGTTATTGTGTATCTTAAAAATGTTTAATAAACTGAATTTAAGGTTAAATATTCTAGTTAATGCAATATTCACTAAAATTACTTATTATTTGGTGATTAAAAAAAGTAAAAACTGCAGTTTTAAGATCCAATAGCATTTATTAGTGACTGGATATTTATGCTATTTTGCTTGATTTCAGTTGACTTGGCCTTTATTAAAGTCCAACTGAAATCAAAATGGACCGTATTTACTTTGTTAGCGCATATTACTAGTCTTGTGGTGAACAATTAATCCGTGCAAGTTAAAACACACAAAAATTTTTTTTGGCTTCGGCATCTTTAATCAAAATCTGAAAATGCCCCTCCCCTCTGCATTGGAGGACCTTCCCTGATGACGTAGGTTTGAGGACTTGGGTTGGGAAACGCTTAACCACTCCCCTCAAACCGTTAGTCTGTAATGAGCAAGAGATGGAGAGGAGGAGCGCTAGAGTAAAACCCTGCCCTCTGTTCAATATTCCTTTTCACTGGGAAATACGTCACAGCACTGGAGAAAAGTCGTTTGAAACTTCCGGTTCACGCGGACTTTAAGTGCATCATGCTTGTTTCGAGAAGGGCACTGTTTGCAGTGAGAGAGTCTGGGAAACTCTAATCAGCACCTCAGGTCCAGTTATTCATTTATTTGATAAGCAGCTTGATGGTCATTATGATGAAATAAAGCACACAGAACTGGACCAGGGTTATTATTATAGTTCACGAAAACTACAACTACAACCATAACAAAAAAAAAAACATGAAATAACAGAAACTTTAACTGAAATAAAAAAAAATATTAAAAAAAACATATATTTTATTTCCGTTAGTTAAAGCAACATTTTTAATAATAATAAATGACAAAAACAACATGAAATTGGAAAATACATAAAAATAAAAACATTTGAAATATTTGAAATATTAAAGGCACACTATGCAGTTTCCGTTTTTCTCAAACAGCGCCCCCTAGAGTCGCCGTGGAGGACTTGTATTTAATGTTACTGTTGTAAATCCCGCTCACTCAGAGCCACAGGGGAGAACCCTGATTCGCTCTACTACGAGTTCGTTTACCATAGAAATGACTTCGAAGCATAGTACCTCAATGATAGTAAAATAAGGCATTGTCCTTCACACAGACCTCATGATGTGAATTATTAGAGTGCAGAGATGCTGTTCAGATCATAAACCAGCTGACCGGACCAATAACCACAATATAATATTATAATAACCCTGCATGATTGAGCAAACTCACGGTTTCAGCCATGGAATACTGTGAGTCCAGCTTCTTGGCCAGCCCATAATCACCCAGCTTGATCAGGTTGGTTTTAGTGAGGAAGATGTTCAGCGTTTTGATGTCCCTTCAAACACATACACACACACACACTATATTCACAGAGCCCTGCTGTAATCAACATAATCAACTGATTATTATACAAAGTAGGGCTTTGTGACTAATTGAATTTTAGTTTTGATTTTGGCTTTCAACGAATATGAAAACTTTGGACTTTTAGATTCATGCATTCAATCTAAGAGTGACAGCAGCCTAATAAACCTGCTGTGTCGTTCATGTTAATTAAACGACAGAAGACAAACAGAAAAATCACTCACTGTTCATGACTGAGCAGCTTTAATAAGAATCTTTAAGAATAATCATAATCGTAATGCTTAAACGCACACTTCGGGTCTTTATCGACCCGGGACGTCATTCACTGCCCTCAACCTCATTCATCAGTGAAATTTACACATCGAGTATTTGTCAATCTAGTCATTATAAACAATATAACTAGAAAAATAGAAGAACGTCTGTTTTCTAATTTTGTTTTTGTTATAAGCGTATAGGGTCGCTAGTACGGAAGAGGATCAGGGCCAAGCAATAAAACCAACTCAAGATTAAAGTAATTAAAATGCAAGATTAACCTCGTTAAAAAGAGTTTAATCAAGAAAAAAAGTTGAAATACAATGTTGTTCTATAAATAAATTCTTTTCGATATGTTCTATATTCTATTCGATATTCTTTTATCAAAATTTCCTCTAGTGGAAGCGTTTGGTACTGCAGCCGAACAACATCACACTGAAAGCTCATTTCTTGAGATATCAACTTATTTATATTTATAGCTTTGATTCTCTCACAGTTTTAGAGTAAAACATGTTTTTGAAAATATTCATATATAATATCAAATATTTCATATAAATGTGTGTGTGTGTGTGTGTGTGTGTGTGTGTGTTTACCTGTGGAGGACGCCGGCTTTATGAATGTGCGCCACAGCTGCGGTGATCTGATATAAGTACCACACCACCACCTGTGGACAACAGAAGCTCAGGTGTAAAGCAGCTCTGAACTCAGTGTGTGAGTGTGTGTAGCGTGAACTCATGAGTTCAGTGTGTGAGTGTGTGTAACTCGTGAACTCGCGAGTTCAGTGTGTGTAACCGTAACTCACCTCCTCTTTGAACAGTGCTCCTTTCTGCTGGTTGATCTTGTCATAAAGGTTTCCACCTGCACACACACATTCAGACTGTGTAAGTCACACATGAGTCTCTCTGATCGCTCGCGGGGTGCGTGTGAGTGAGTGAGTGTGTGTGAGTGAGTGAGTGAGTGAGTGTGAGAGTGTGCAAATGTGAGTAAAGGTATGCAAGTGAGTGAGTGAGTGAGTGAGTGAGTGAGTGAGTGAGTGAGTGAGTGAAGGAGTGTGAGTGAGTGAGGGAGTGTGTGTGCGAGTGAGTGAGTGAGTGAGAGAGAGTGTGAGTGCGAGTGAATGTGCGAGTGAGTGTGCGAGTAAGTGAGTGAGTGTGAGTGTGCAAGTGAGTGAATGAGCGAGAGTGAGTGAGTGTGCGTGAGTGAGTGAGTGAGTGAGTGAGTGAGTGAGTGAGTGAGTGAGCGAGTGTGGGAGTGTGCGTGAGTGCGAGTGAGTGAGTGAATGAGTGAGCGAGTGTGAGTGAGAGTGGTACCGTTGCAGTACTCCAGCTCGATCAGCAGTGTGTTCTTGTCCAAGAAGTGGTTGAAGTACGCGATGATGTTGTTGTGCTGAAGGATGGAGAGGATGCTGATCTCGTTCATCACATCTCTGCGCTTCTTATCCGAGAGACAGTTCAGGTCGATCTCCTTCCAAACCACCAGAGAGTTATCCTGCACAGAACCAGAGAGTTATCCTGCACAGAACCAGAGAGTTATCCTGCACAGAACCAGAGAGTTATCCTGCACAGAACCAGAACCAGAGAGTTATCCTGCACAGAACCAGAGAGTTATCCTGCACAGAACCAGCCAAACCATCAGGCAGTGACCAAAGACATTCAGGCTCTGCTCTGGTCTTAGTCAGCCTCAAATACACTTTAATAGAAGTTGGAAATAAAACAAAGACTACAGTAGTACAAGAAAACAATATTTCAGTCTTTTAAGTTTACTTATATTTTTTTCTAAAAATGAACATTATTTCAAATAAAATGCACATACCCATTTAAGAAATTATCAGTATCGGTATTGTTAAAATACAAAAAAAAAAAAGTATCTGTGTCGGTAAAATGAAACAAAAGTATCAGTATTGTAAAAATGCAACAAAAGTATCAGTATTGTTAAAATGCAAAAAAAGTATAGATATGGTTAAAATGGAACAAATGGAACAAAAAGTATAGATGTAAAAATGCAACAAAAGTATCAGTATGTAAAAAATGCAACGAAAGTATCGGCATCATTAAAATACAACAGAAGTATCAGTATCGTTTAAATGCAACAAAATAATTGATATTGTTAAAATGCAACAAAATTATAGATATCGTTAAAATGCTAAAAAGTTTTGATATCGTTTAAATGCAACAAGAGTATCTGTATCATTAAAATGTAAGTATCAGTATTATATCATAAAAAGTGTGTTATCGCCCCTCCCTCAGCTGCAGAGTGGGCGTGGCTGGAATTCCCAAATCGGAGCAGAATTGAGTGACGTGTGCTCTTGATTGCTGCGGAATCGGAGCAGATGATAGATATTAATAAATGTAACTCATATTGAGAGCAGCTGACCTCAGTGCGCCTGTAGAGAGTCGCTTCCCCAAAGGCGCCCTTTCCCAGCACTCGAATGGGGATGTAATGCAGCTTCTCCTCTTCTCCAGCGAAAGTTCCAGATGTTGTCGATCTTCCACTGACTGATTCACATCCAGTCTCTGAGTTTAAAGAGCCATAATGCCTCTCATAGTCCTCCAGAGACATCTTACACACACACACACACACACACACACACACTCACAGTAACGCGTGTTTAATCTGGGCCTGCTTCAGTTCACCTCACAGATCCACTCAAATCACACACATCTGCACTGCTTGACTCGCGCGCAAACACACACACTCTTCGTCTTTAAGTTGCATTAGATTAAACTACTTTCCTCGTGCCCCGTTTCTTCTTTCCCTAACTGAACTACACAAGACAAAGTTGCTGTTGGGAGTCATTTCCGATAGGGAATCGATTCATTTGTTTGTTTTGAACAATCACATATATTTATAAAGCGAATCAAATGAATCTTTGAGAGTCGACACAGGAGACAAACAACAAGCGACGCAGGAACCGGAAGTGACCCGAACTCACGCTCCTCACGGACTTTTATTTCAAAATAGAGCGCCAGCATAAAATCAATATAAATATATGATTAATTATTATAACAAATGTAATAAAAATTAATTGAAATATTTCGATAAACAATAATAAAATAATTTAATTATGTTAAAAAATAATAAAATTAAATTCGTCAGAATGTTGGCTTCACAAACTCTTGTCAAGAAAAAAGTTTCAAAGTTTTCTTCAACATCACATGTGTAATAGTAGTGATCAATTCAATGCGAACTCATGAATGACTTAATTCAGTTACAGAACACTTTTATTATATATTTATTTCGTGGAGCTGCTATGATTTCTAGTCGCACTCACTCATATTTGATTGTACAATATTACTTAGTGGATGACTGGCATTCAAAAGTTATTGAAGTTTAATTCATGTATTTTAATATTTACGTACACATACATTCATATTTATTTCAATACTGCATTGATTTTATTATATATTAATAAAACATTTTGTATACAATATTAACTTAAATTTATACTTTAAAAAAAATTATGAATACGAATCACATAAACTAAATTGTCCTTGTTCCAACAAGATTTATACAAAATGTTTTATTAACCTCTAGCTTTTTTTTTAACTCATTTAAAATTCTTCATTCGTAAAAAGAAAAATATGTAAGGATTATTCAATTTGATGGAATTTTATTATTAATCGGAATGCGTAAATCTTGAAACAATACTTTTTTTGACGTGATGTCCTGTATATTGTGTTGATCTGTGTCGACGGCTGTACATCAGCTCTGTCCATATGCATTACTGTACTTCATAACCGCTGACGAGTTTCTCATCAACAATCATATTACCGCGAGTAAATGAGCTGTCAGGATATGATCTGATGAGCTGAGGCAAACATCACACTTTCTGACAGAGACAATCAAGATCACACAGGACAAACTCATTACAGCTGACAAACATATGCAGATCAATATAGCTGGAACTATAGATGTGTTATAGTTAATAACCTTTAGGATATCATTAACCCTAAAGCCGGCTGGATCATATTCTGATTCACACATTCATAATTCCTCTAATGATCAACATGATCTGATAACCTGTCTCACTCGATCTCCTCAGTCCTTCTGTCTCTGAGAGTTTAGACTGTTTTATCAAGTAAAAGTCTCTCAGTATAATTGTACAAGCGTCCTCCTTCAGCTCGAGCTTCACGAGTCTTTCTGTGTCAAATCTGCCCTGATTTATCAAGGAAACGCAAGAATAACTGTGATATTGTTAGTAATATTTCAGCTGGACTGAAGCAGCTTCGCTTTTCTTGACTGTCATACATCAGTTATTATCATAATCATGCGTATCAAATATGATCATCAGGCTTTTGAGGAAGCTTTATTTGTTCATCTCTCAATATTGCATTGCATAATATGATTTAAAACTACAGATTTTATCATAAACTAAGCATTTAAATATCAGCTTACTAAGATATTATTGGCAGATACTGATATTTATATGCATTTTATGTAAGTATCTGCTATTGATTTACATCAATATATAGTGTATAGTGTTATTTGATAATATTTAATAATCTTGCATCTTAATGTGATATTTTCAGAGAGCAACATTGACAGCTTCCACATGAGGGCGACACACTCCACTGAATACTGACTGTCCTCTAAACACACACACACACACGCACGCACGCACGCACGCACACACACACACACACACACACACACACACGCACGCACACACACGTGAAGAAATGGGCGAAAGTTAAATGAAAGTTATAAAAGAAATGTAACATTAAAAATGCTTCTGTAATTTGTTCCTCATCATGCGTCTCAAACATCCTTCATAACTCAATTAGAGCATATACATTTTTATAAAATTAAATTGAATATTAAAATGAACTCGACTGCCAGTGATCGGCCTTCATGTGTGTCATTGGAAAAACCCAACCCCCCCAACCCCCCCAAATTTTCGAAATAAAAGGCAATTTAGAAATTGGCCTATAGTTGTGATATACTGTATGATCCAAGTTAGGTTTTTTTAACAAGGGATGAAGAATTGCATGTTTAAAACTATTAGGTACCACTCCGTTCATTAGAGAACTGTTAATTATAGCTGTTAGGCTAGAGCTCACAGTAGGAAAAACATCTTTAAAAAGATGAATAGGTAGAACATCCAGTCTGCAGCTACCTCCGTTCATTTTAGAGACAATATCTGCCAGCTGCGCTGGTGAAACTGGTTCAAAGTTAGAAAAAATATTAGACAGCGCAGGATTAATGAATGAGCAGGAATGTACAGGTACTATTTCACTTCTGATCTTCTAAATTTTTTGAGTAAAAAACAATAAAAAATCTTCAGACCCTTCCCCCTAATCTCACCTAAAGGATTATTAGGAACACCATACTAATACTGTGTTTGACCCCCTTTCGCCTTCAGAACTGCCTTAATTCTACGTGGCATTGATTCAACAAGGTGCTGAAAGCATTCTTTAGAAATGTTGGCCCATATTGATAGGATAGCATCTTGCAGTTGATGGAGATTTGTGGGATGCACATCCAGGGCACGAAGCTCCCGTTCCACCACATCCCAAAGATGCTCTATTGGGTTGAGATCTGGTGACTGTGGGGGCCATTTTAGTACAGTGAACTCATTGTCATGTTCAAGAAACCAATTTGAAATGATTCGAGCTTTGTGACATGGTGCATTATCCTGCTGGAAGTAGCCATCAGAGGATGGGTACATGGTGGTCATAAAGGGATGGACATGGTCAGAAACAATGCTCAGTTAGGCCGTGGCATTTAAACGATACCCAATTGGCACTAAGGGGCCTAAAGTGTGCCAAGAAAACATCCCCCACACCATTACACCACCACCACCACCAGCCTGCACAGTGGTAACAAGGCATGATGGATCCATGTTCTCATTCTGTTTACGCCAAATTCTGACTCTACCATCTGAATGTCTCAACAGAAATCGAGACTCATCAGACCAGGCAACATTTTTCCAGTCTTCAACTGTCCAATTTTGGTGAGCTCGTGCAAATTGTAGCCTCTTTTTCCTATTTGTAGTGGAGATGAGTGGTACCCGGTGGGGTCTTCTGCTGTTGTAGCCCATCCGCCTCAAGGTTGTGCGTGTTGTGGCTTCACAAATGCTTTGCTGCATACCTCGGTTGTAACGAGTGGTTATTTCAGTCAAAGTTGCTCTTCTATCAGCTTGAATCAGTCGGCCCATTCTCCTCTGACCTCTAGCATCAACAAGGCATTTTCGCCCACAGGACTGCCGCATACTGGATGTTTTTCCCTTTTCACACCATTCTTTGTAAACCCTAGAAATGGTTGTGCGTGAAAATCCCAGTAACTGAGCAGATTGTGAAATACTCAGACTGGCCCGTCTGGCACCAACAACCATGCCACGCTCAAAATTGCTTAAATCATCTTTCTTTCCCATTCTGACATTCAGTTTGGAGTTCAGGAGATTGTCTTGACCAGGACCACACCCCTAAATGCATTGAAGCAACTGCCATGTGATTGGTTGATTAGATAATTGCATTAATGAGAAATTGAACAGGTGTTCCTAATAATCCTATAGGTGAGTGTATATATATTTGTGTGTGTGTGTGTGTGTGTGTAAAACAGTGTGTAATACATTATATATATATATATATATATATATATATATATTTATTTGTATTTATTTGTATTTTTTTTTTGTGTGTGTGTGTGTGTGTGTGTGTAAAACATTTCTTAAGTTTTCAATGTAATAACTGTCTTCAGGTCCAAATATCTTTTTAAACTCGTTCTGAAATATGAACCAAAGCGAGATCATACATTATTAACCCTTACTGTCGCTATTCCAGAACATTTAAAGTCCTGCATGAAATCAGTCTTCCACGTATATTTGTAGTTCATATATATATACATACACACATATATAAAAATAATATATAAAAAACATATTTGTTTTTGTGCAAAAAGCTTTATTAACATTATAAGTGAACCTCGAGGAACATAGGCTAACATATAATATTAAAATAATAAACCTAAAATAATACTTAAAAAAAATCCATGACATGATCCCGTTAAACTCTGAGGCCATGTTGTGTTAAAAAATGAATGTTTTGTAAAACTTTGGAGCGATTCCCCCAAACAGCCTTAAACTACATCAGAGCATCCAGAAACGGTGAGTTTGACTGAACGGAGACGAGACGACCTCGAGGAACTGATCATTATGAACCTACAATAAGCATAACCATGGAAGATCATTATTTCATGTCTTTTGGAAGTTGCATTCGAATATGCCGGGTTTGAGAGGGCATGATGTCTGTCACTGAAGGGAAGAGCAGGACTGAAGCATGTGAATGATGAATAATCATCTGGACCAACAAACTCTTTAACAAACACACTCAAATATGAGAGGCACTAATTCCAGATCTGACCAGGACTTACCGAAAGCATCGTTATCCAACACAGACCACACCTCATGCACCTTATGATGGACAGATGCACCTTATGATGGACAGATGCACCTTATGATGGACAGATGCACCTTATGATGGACAGATGCACTTTTATGATGGATAGATGCACTTTTATGATGGATAGATGCACTTTTATGATGGACAGATGCACTTTTATTATGGACAGATGCACTTTTATGATGGACAGATGCACTTTTATTATGGACAGATGCACTTTTATGATGGACAGATGCACTTTTATGATGGACAGATGCACTTTTATGATGGACAGATGCACTTTTATCATGATAGATGCACTTTTATGATCGACAGATGCACTTTTTATGATGGACAGATGCACTTTTATGATGGATAGATGCACTTTTATCATGATAGATGCACTTTTATGATGGACAGATGCACTTTTATGATGGACAGATGCACTTTTATGATGGACAGATGCACTTTTATGATGGATAGATGCACTTTTATCATGGACAGATGCACTTTTATGATGGACAGATGCACTTTTATGATGGACAGATGCACTTTTATGATGGATAGATGCACTTTTATCATGGACAGATGCACTTTTATGATGGACAGATGCACTTTTATGATGGACAGATGCACTTTTATGATGGACAGATGCACTTTTATGATGGATAGATGCACTTTTATGATGGATAGATGCACTTTTATCATGATAGATGCACTTTTATGATCGACAGATGCACTTTTTATGATGGATAGATGCACTTTTTATGATAGATAGATGCACTCTTTATCATGATAGATGCACTTTTATGATCGACAGATGCACTTTTTATGATAGATAGATGCACTTTTAGATGCACTTTTATGATGGATAGATGCACTTTTATGATGGACAGGTGCACTTTTATGATGGATAGATGCACTTTTATCATGGATAGATGCACTTTTATGATGGATAGATGCACTTTTATGATGGACAGGTGCACTTTTATCATGGATAGATGCACTTTTATGATGGATAGATGCACTTTTATGATGGACAGGTGCACTTTTATGATGGATAGATGCACTTTTTATGATAGATAGATGCACTCTTTATCATGATAGATGCACTTTTATGATCGACAGATGCACTTTTTATGATAGATAGATGCACTTTTAGATGCACTTTTATCATGGATAGATGCACTTTTATGATGGATAGATGCACTTTTATGATGGACAGGTGCACTTTTATCATGGATAGATGCACTTTTATGATGGACAGGTACACTTTTATCATGGATAGATGCACTTTTATGATGGATAGATGCACTTTTATGATGGACAGGTGCACTTTTATCATGGATAGATGCACTTTTATGATGGACAGATGCACTTTTATCATGGATAGATGCACTTTTATGATGGATAGATGCACTTTTATGATGGACAGGTGCACTTTTATCATGGATAGATGCACTTTTATCATGGATAGATGCACTTTTATGATGGACAGGTGCACTTTTATCATGGATATATGCACTTTTATGATGGATAGATGCACTTTTATGATGGACAGGTGCACTTTTATGATGGATAGATGCACTTTTATGATGGACAGGTACACTTTTATCATGGATAGATGCACTTTTATGATGGATAGATGCACTTTTATGATGGACAGGTGCACTTTTATCATGGATAGATGCACTTTTATGATGGATAGATGCACTTTTATGATGGACAGGTGCACTTTTATCATGGATAGATGCACTTTTATGATGGACAGGTGCACTTTTATCATGGATATATGCACTTTTATGATGGATAGATGCACTTTTATGATGGACAGGTGCACTTTTATCATGGATAGATGCACTTTTATGATGGACAGGTGCACTTTTATGATGGATAGATGCACTTTTATGATGGACAGGTGCACTTTTATGATGGATAGATGCACTTTTATCATGGATAGATGCACTTTTATGATGGACAGGTGTACTTTTATGATGGACAGATGCACTTATTATGATGGATAGATGCACTTTTATGATGGACAGTTGCAGTTTTATGATGGACAGATGCACTTTTATGATGGATAGATGCACTTATATGATGATAGATGCACTTTTATGATGGACAGATGCACTTTTATGATGGACAGGTGCACTTTTATGATGGATAAATGCACTTTTATCATGGACAGATGCACTTTTATGATGGACAGGTGCACTTTTATGATGGATAAATGCACTTTTATCATGGACAGATGCACTTTTATGATGGACAGGTGCACTTTTATGATGGATAAATGCACTTTTATCATGGACAGATGCACTTTTATGATGGACAGATGCACTTTTATGATGGACAGGTGCACTTTTATGATGGACAGATGCACTTATTATGATGGATAGATGCACTTTTATGATGGACAGTTGCAGTTTTATGATGATAGATGCACTTTTATGATGGACAGGTGCACTTTTATGATGGATAAATGCACTTTTATGATGGATAGATGCACTTTTATGATGGACAGATGCACTTTTATGATGGACAGAGGCACTTTTATGATGGACAGATGCACTTTTATGATGGACAGGTGCACTTTTATCATGGACAGATGCACTTTTATGATGGACAAATGCACTTTTATGATGAACAGATGCACTTTTATGATGGACAGATGCACTTTTATGATGGACAGATGCACTTTTATGATGGACAAATGCACTTTTATCATGGATAGATACATGAAACAGACTTCAAAACAGAAACAGCCATTCACTGCCATTATAAGGCTGGGAAGAGCCAGGACATTTAATATAATTGTATTCGTCTGAAAGAGGAATGTTATATACACCTAGAATGAGTTGAGAGTGAGTAAATCATGGGCATATTTAAATTTTTGGGTGAACTATCCCTTTAAAAAACACACAAATTGCAGTGAATGAGAGCGGCACTGATTCCAGGTCTGGATCTGAGCAGGTTTGACTCCTCTACACACTGAGCCAGCAGGAGACGAGCAGGAGAACACGACCCGGCAGATCCTCAACCGGAACCAGCACCACAGCGGGACCAGATCCATCGAGACTGGATCCAGCGGGACCAGATCCATCGAGACCAGATCCAGCGGGACCAGATCCATCAGGACCGGATCCATCAGGACCAGATCCATCGAGACCAGATCCATCGAGACCAGATCCATCAGGATCAGATCCATCGAGACCAGATCCATCGAGACTGGATCCAGCGGGACCAGATCCATCGAGACCAGATCCAGCGGGACCAGATCCATCGAGACCAGATCCAGCGGGACCAGATCCATCAGGACCGGATCCATCAGGACCAGATCCATCGAGACCAGATCCATCGAGACCAGATCCATCAGGATCAGATCCATCGAGACCAGATCCATCGAGACCAGATCCATCGAGACTAGATCCAGCGGGACCGGATCCATCGAGACCAGATCCATCGAGACCAGATCCATCGGGACCAGATCCATCGAGACCAGATCCATCAGGATCAGATCCATCGAGACCAGATCCATCGAGACCAGATCCATCGAGACTAGATCCAGCGGGACCGGATCCATCGAGACCAGATCCATCGAGACCAGATCCATCGGGACCAGATCCATCGAGACCAGATCCATCGGGACCGGATCCATCAGGACCAGATCCGCTCAGACGCCGCTCCAGCCCTGCGGACACAACACACAGAGTTCAGAGGTCACGCTTCACACACGTCATCATAAGTGCTCGCTCAATTCTGCTTAACCCTTCCAGCACATTCCTGAAGTATTGACCCGCTCAGATCCTCGACAGCTTGCGTGTGTGTGTGTGTGTGGACATATGGTCAGTGCGGTACTAAACACGCGCGTGTAATACACACAGGAGCAGAAAATCTTTAGTTAGCCATTTGCAACAGATTAGCAGCTTGTGGAAGCTCCGGTGGGATTGATCGGGAAGGTTTGTAAGGAGTAAGGGAGGGATTCAGACGCTCTTCTGATGTCCACTAAAGTCAAATAATGAATAGCGTCACCTGATCCAGCGACACACACTCTTTCTGGACAGAGTCTGAATGCATACGCAAGGAAACACACACACACACACACACACACACACACACACACACACACACACGTACAGATTCAGTTCGGTCTGTTCCTCTCTCAGAACTGTAACAGCGTACTTTCATGAGCCGAAGCCCAGCTGAAAAAAATACACTTTTTTTAATAATCAATGAATCAAATTTAATTAAATGATAATTTCTCAAATAAAAAAATGTCATATAAACATTTAAATTGCACATTTTTATATCGACTTTTTAATGACATAATAATGTTTCTACTCCAATTTGTTTTTTGAAATATAAAGATTTAAACGGCATCTGTCATAAACACTCGTTTTTATGATGAATTTACTGAAACATGCATTAAACAGGTTGAGTATAAATATAATAAATATATAATATACTGCATATATTTATCAAAATGCTGCTCTCTAGAGTTATTTTTCCAGCTGACTATCGAGTTTATGGTCATTGAATGTCTTTTCTGAGTTAAATGTGACATCATTGTTCTCCAGCTGTTTGATTGACGGCTGAAACACTGATTGATGGATTACAGGAGACATGATTGATCTCAGGAAGTTGATCTGTATCTTCAGCACTCCTTCTGATGTTCATTTGCTGCTGTAACTATTAGTAAAGAGGACGAGATGATCGACAGTCACGACTCCATCTCCATCTCATGACCTTTCTAACTCCAGCTCGACCGATGCACTGCAGCGATGGGATACTGAGGTCAGTGTGTGTGTGTGTGTGTGTGTGTGTGCAGCGATGGGATACTGAGGTCAGTGTGTAGTGTGTGTGTGTGTGTGCAGCGATGGGATACTGAGGTCAGTGTGTGTGTGTGTGTGTGTGTGTGTGTGTGTGTGCAGCGATGGGATACTGAGGTCAGTGTGTGTGTGTGTGTGTGTGTGTGTGTGTGTGTGTGTGTGTGTGTGTGTGCGCAGCGATGGGATACTGAGGTCAGTGTGTAGTGTGTGTGTGCGAGTGTGTGAACTATGAAAGCGAACAAGTTCGTCACACAAACGAAGGGACGCTGAGATTGGAAGGTAAAAGCTCTTTTGATACTCATCAGGCTCTTTCATTAAGAACACACACACAGCACGTCAAAGATCGCACGTCGAGTAATTAACTCTGTGTGTTATCGAGGCCTGTGGTGCTTGACTTTCAACAGTAGATCACACAGAAAACAAGTTATATTAGTGACACGGTCACCTTCATCGGCCAATCAAGAGGACCATTCATGTCAGGCTTTCATGAGGCTAAAGGTGTGTGTGTGTGTGTGTGTGTGTGTTTAACAGTGGAAACTACCCTCAGACCATCGCTTACGAAAATTAACCATGGTTTTATTATAGTTAAAGTGTAGTAACCATAGTTTTTTAGCAGATTGATTAACATTTGTATAACCACAGGTTCACAACAAATACCATGATTATATGGTTAGTGTAGCAAAGCCATATTCCAGTTGTAGTTACCATTGTTTAACTATAATAACCATGTTTTTTTGGTTTTATTTGCAGTAAAACCATGGTTAATTTTCGTAAGGATCCCGTGGAAACCAGCTCAACGAGTTCGGCAAATCACTCTACATTTACATGTGTGCATTTGGCAGATGCTTTTTTCCATGCGACTTAAACTGGATTCGGGATATACATGATATGAGTTCATGCATTCACTGGGAATCGCTTCTGACTGTAATTTATAATGTCAGGCTTTATAGGGTTAATGCTTTATTTAACATCACAACATAATAAATGGGATATAGTAGGGCTGTCAAATAAAAACTCGAATTTTGAATATTCGTTGAATAATTTTTTTTTTTTTTAACTGCACATTCAAATGCAAAAACCATGCATTAGAATTTTCCTTAATTTAAAAAAAAAAACTAATTTTCCTTGCATGCACATTAAGGAAATTATATTTTATTTAAGAACAATTGTTTCAAAAGTTAATGCACTTTAAAAAGTGAATGTCATTTAATTTCAGTAAAAGATGCAATGCTTGATTTGGTTTATATTTGGCTATTGCACTCGCTTGCGCCCTCTTGTGGACACAGGAGACAATACAGTACTTTTTTCCCTGTAACATTAAGGATTGCCTAAAAATTCGAATATAATTGGAATTTTTGCTAATATTTAAGAAAGAACTTTACATTCAGCTTTTCAGCCGTTCTGACAGCCCTAGAATACACAGTGGCATATACAGGAATGGGAAGTCTTGTAAATGCGGTGTTCTTTGTGTTAGCGGGTTACTGGTTTGCATGCAAACTGGTATAATAGCGTTTCAAAAAACAGATTTTTGGTAGTTATCAGCACATCTGTGTGCATGTACATTTATGTTGAGGAACAATAGACATCAGGAGCCGATGATCACTGGACAACATCAACCTGATCTCCGGTCAGACGAGACGTTTCTGAGATTCTGAGTTCATGTTTCCAGAATGTCCAGAAGCCAAACATGCATCTGTCACGAGAGGATATCAGGAGAAACGACAGGAGACTCAGGCTTTTGTGAAGCGAACGTGTGCCCCGTCCCACGGAAAGGGTTGGAGGGCAAATGTCTTCATATCTGCTGTGGTATTGTTGGTCTGTGACCCGTGAAGACGCTCTCGGCTCTCTCTGAGGGCATCAGGAACACAATGACAGCTCGATAAATGTGTCTGAACATATGCTACACCATCGGCTCATGACGGACCCGAAGACCACAGCATGCTTCGGAAAAGGAAACTTCTGCAACCGAAGATGCGCAGTTAGCTGTGTCAGGTCTGATTAGGATCTGCTGATGAATTATGACTCGTGACATTTGGAGGAGTTTCTGTCTGAAAACATATTTAAAAGAAACATGCATTCTGAACAATAATCCAATAAAACTATTATTTTCTTTAATAACTAGAACTAGAAACTAGCATTTAGTTTTACTTTTGAATCAGTTTTCCATTTTTATTTAAATTTTGGTAAGAGTTTTAGTAATTTTGTGGGTTTTATGTCTTTGTCAACTAGCCTTTTTCACGTAATGATTATTAGGTAACAAATATGTTTTTTTTTATGGTTTTAGTTTTAATTTTTATTTGATTTTTTATTTGATTTTTATTTATATTTTAGTACATCAAATTAAAGTAGATTAAAATGAAAATAATTCCTTGGCAATAAAAGTTGAAATAGCCAATGAGGTTCATTCTCGTGTTACATAGCACATTTGTTATTCGGTTAAAGGGGTGATTGATTATGATTTCACTTTTCTAACTTTAGTTAGTGTGTAATGTTGCTGTTTGAGCATAAACAACATCTGCAAAGTTACAACACTCAAAGTTCAAAGCAAAGGGAGATATTTTGTTTTAAAGAAAATGCTTTATAAGGACTACAACAAACGGCTGGTAGAGACTACACAAGCTTCTTCACGGGTTAGTGACATCACAAACCCTAGAATTTACATAAACCCCGCCCCCGGGAACACGATTTATAGATTATCATGACAGAATATGCAAATAAATGACTAGAAGATAACTACACATAATCTACATAACCGTCAACTAACTATTCAGAAATGTCCTGTTGCATTTAACATGTCAACAAAATACTGTAAATTCTTCTTGAGTCTCTCCATCATTGTCTGACTCCGGTTTGAACATAAAAGGCTAAAAGGTTTGACATTTTCAGTGCATGTCTGTGTGAGGTAAAAGGACACAAGTTGTTGTAGCTCCGCCCTCCGCACGTATCCAGTCCATAGGAGGGGAATGGCGCAGCAAGCCGACACTTCGAGCGGGGCCTACGGTGTTGTCTGGCTATGAGAAGAGAGCACACGGGAGGCTACCAGCTCGACACGAAGGCTATAGACTCTAGCGAACGTGTTTGGTGTCGCCCAGCCCGCAGCTCTACAGACATCTGTCAGTGAGGCACACTGTGCCAACGCCCAGGAAGAAGCTACACTCGGAGTGGAGTGGGGTCGCAACCCAAGGGGGCCTGGTGCATGCTGGGATTGGTATGCCAAAACAATGGCATCCACTATCCAGTGGGCCAACCTCTGCTTGGAGACAGCCTTTCCCTTCTGCTGGCCTCCGTAACAGAGAAAGAGAGAAAAGCCAGAGCTAGGTCTGCCTCCTCTGGTTGCAGGTTCACCACCTGGTCCTGAAAGGGAGTGGTAGGAACATCTCAGGATGATGTGAGAGTCAGCTGGCCCGAATTCCAGGTACGATTCGTTGACCGAAAATGTGTACAGTTCCCCTACCCTCTTGATGGAGGCCAAAGCAAGCAGGAGAACTGTTTTTGATAGAACTTCACAGTGTTGTCCGTGCGGACCAGCACATGCCTGCCGAGCAGCAGTGTTTTGAGGTGGCCCAGAGCAAGGTGTACTGCTAGCAACTCAAGGCAGTTGATGTGCCAATGCAGTTGAGGGTCCGTCCAGATCCCGCTACTGCGTGCCCGTTGTACGTGGCCCCCCAGCCGGTGTTGGAGGCATCTGTGGAAACCACAGCATACCTGGACACTTGTTCTAGGGGCACTCCGGCCCGGAGAAACGAAGGGTCTGACCACGGGCTGAGGGTTTGGCGGCAGGCCGGGGTGATTGTCACACGGAGCGTGCCGCTCTGCCACGCCCATCTCGGGACTCGGCCGTGAAGCCAGTGCTGAAGCAGCCTCATATGAAGCAAACCCAGCGGCGTTAATGCGGTCATATGCCCCAGGAGCCTCTAAAAAGCTTTCAGTGGGACCACTGTTCTGCTCTTGACATTATTCAAGCAGTTCAACACTGACCATACACATTTCTCCAGGCGTGCCGTCTGGTGGACCGAGTCCAGCTCCATACCAAGAAAAGAGATCCTCTGCACGGGGGCGAGTTTGCTCTTTTCCTAGTTGACCGAAGACCCAAATGGCTGAGATGCCGGAGCACCAGGTCCCTGTGTTCGCACAACTGCTCCCGAGACTGAGCTAGTATCAGCCAGTTGTCGAGATAGTTGAGGATGCAAACACCACGCTCTCTCATGGAAGCAATGGCCGCCTCTGCAGCCTTCTTAAAGACGCGGGGCGACGGGACCAGCCCGAAGGGTAGGACTTTGTACTGATACGCTCGACCCTTGAACGCGAAGCGCAGGAATAGCCTGTGTCGCGGGAGGATGGAGACATGAAAGTAGGCGTCCTTCAGGTCGATCGCTGCAAACCAATCTCGGGGATGGATGCATTCAAAAATGCGTTTCTGCGTTTGCATCTTGAACGGAAGCTTGTAAAGGGCCTGATCCAAGACACGCAGGTCCAAGATTGGCTGTAACCCACCCCCTCTCTTGGGTACAATGAAGTACGGGCTGTAGAAGCCGGTCATCATATCAGCTCTATCGCGCCCTTCGCCAGTAGGACTGAGATCTCCGCGCGCATGACAGGGGCCAGTTCGCTCAACACCGAAGTGAAGTGAACACCCCTGTACCTGGGCGGGTGCCGGAGGAACTGAATCGTATAGCCGAGTCTGATGGTACAGCCAGCTGAACAGACTTGGAAGTGGTTTCCAGGCTTCCACAAACAGAGCCAGGGGCACCACAGACGTACCCGGGGTGGGGCAGCGAGGTGGAAGACAGGGACCCGACTCGGAAGGCCCGGAGGAGGCCTGAAGCAGGGTCTAAGTGTGCGGTGCAACACATACCTGTCTCCACAGGTTGATTGCGGTGCGGATCTCACTCATGAGCTCATGGTCTTGACTACCCTTGTGCATGTCCATGAGTGCCTGGGCCTGGTGGACCTGGAGCAATGCCATGGCATGCAGGGAGGAAGCGGCTTGCCCACAGGCTCTGTAAGCCTGGCCCATGACAACGGACGAGAACTTACAGGCCTTAGAGGGGAGACGCGGATCACCCTTCCAAGAGGTAGCGGTCGCCGGACACAGCTGCATTGCAACAGACCTCTCCACTGGAGGGCTAGATTTTATTCATTAAGATTTTTTTTAATTCAAATTACAGATATAAGGCATCCAAAATACAACTTACAAAGTTTATCATGGCTATTATTGTTCAATAAATAATATTTTATATTATAATGTTGGCGTACTTCATATCCAGAAACGATATGATGGGGGGGGGGTTATCAGACGGGCAGCAGTGTTAACTTAGCGTGAACAGATTATATTTGTTTTCTTGGAAAAATCCAACTCTATTTCATATATATTGTATTTAAATAAGTAAATCACTTTTCAAGTACCTCTTCATTTATATGGTTGTTTTCAAGGGTTTTCCAGGACTTAAATTTCAAAAAGTCAAATTCAAGCACTTCAAGCACCTTGTACGGACCCTGAGTACTTACAGTAAGTACAAATAATGTACAATTTGTTGTGTTTCTCATAGGGTTGATTGCAAATTGCATGGAAATCAATACAGATAAATTTGACTCGCAAAACAAAAGTTATACCCAACAATCAAAATAATCAAAACAAAAGAGAATTTCTCCATGAGGATCAGCTAGACCCAGTGTTTGTGTCGATGGAGATAACCCGTACCGTGTAAAACGTCTAAAAGTTTGTCTAAACTGCTTGATTCTTATGGATTAGTTTTACAATCTCTATATGAACTTTTTGAAGCCAAAAAAAAAAAAGTCGTTACATGGGCTGTCAATGGAGGTACAGAAATCTCTCAGATTTCATTTAAAATATCTTAATTTGTGTTTCGAAGATGTACGAAAATCTTATAGGTTTGGAGGTTTGGAACAATATGAGGGTGAGTAAATGATGACAATTTTTGAAATCAGGAGAACTAACCCTTTAAGATGCAAAATTGAAGACTCATCTTCTTAATCATCAAAGGAGAATTCGCTGTTAGAGTTTCACAGTCACAAATTCTGTCAATGGATGTTTTTGGTTGTTAGTTTCTTTGGGGATCTCAATTCCTAGACTGTTGCAGCACTGAGCAGACGGGTGAGAAACTCATACTTACCCTTACAAGGGTTTGAGAAACAGACATAGCAAAAAGCAAGAGAAAGTACAGTTCTTACAGTAAGTACAGATAATGTACAATCTTTAGTGTTTTTCATAGGGTTAATTTTTGCAAATTGCATGGAAACCAATCTTTGACCCGCAAGACTAAAGTTGCAAACAGTTTTTTAACAATCAAAATAGTTATGGAGATGAGCTGTACCTGTGGCGATCTCTGTGACGAACATGTCGTGGCTCTTATAGAAAACTCTGGCACACAGTGCCGAAAGATTCTCCGTCTTCTGAACAGCGGTTTGGTATGAGGAAAGCAGTGCGTCTGTGAGGGTCTGGGCTACTGGTGTGTGTGCGTCGCTGACACTCAGGCTCAGAGACAGGGAGGCGTATCGACCGCAGCTGGACTGAAGCAGTCGGCACTCGACGGAGCCGCCCGGGACCCGTGAGACGCTGCGATGGGACGCTCGGTCTGCGGGACGGTCCTGCACTGCGATCACATGAAGCTCCACCACTGCTCCTCTGGGTAACGACTGAACGACCACGACACTGACCTCCACCTGCGCCACACCATCACTGTCCTCCTGTGGACACACACAACACAATCCCAACTCTTATGGATTATACATATATTTCATTCAATGTCAGGTCAGGTTTATTTCTACAGCTCTTTATACAGTACAGATTGTTTCAAAGCAGCTTCACAGTGATAAGCAGAACCAATGATGCAGATTTCATCAGATATAGACTCATTCAAATTGAGTTCTACAGAAGACTATAGTGTCATTAATCAGCTAAATATCTTTCAAATTCTCATCTAGTGTCAGTGCAGTATCAATAAAAATAGCTTAATCCAATTTGAACCCTCTGGTGCTCTTCACTCATTTTGGACATTTGTTTTTTGTGGAATTTATTTCTTCATCGGAATGGTACAAAACTTGGTAAAGGTTCTGGCACTTGCTGTGTGAACACACACACACCCACACAAAAAAAATCATGGACATGATTCGAACCGGTTAAATGGTCCTGAACAAAATAGTCACACTTGTGCTCGTTACGGTAAAAAATGAGCGCATTGGAAATGAATGAGACGAATGTCCTCTAGTGGAAGCGTTTGGTACTGCAGCCGAACATCATCTCACTGAAAGCAAATTTTTTGAGATATCAAGCTCAAATTCTGAACACAACTTGTTTAGATGTGTGGCTTTGGTTTTCTCACAGTTTTAGAGTAAAACATGTTTTTAAAAATATATATTTGATATAAAAATTGAAAATAGTATTTTTGCACATGTTTCATAATAAACGTAAAATTCGTAAAAGTGGTTCTGTGAAGCTGCTTTGAAACAATCTGTACAGTATAAAGAGCTGTAGACATAAAGTTGACCTTACATTGAATCAAATATATTTATAATCCATAAGTCTCTGGAGTTTATTGGGATTGTTTTGTGTGTCTTTTACGTTTTTTTACGGAAATACTTTTTTTTTGGTAAAAAACGTAAAAGAAAAAAGAAAATAAATTATAATCCATTGTTTTGTGTGTCTTTTAAATTTTTTTACAAAACGTTAAAAAACGTAAAAGACACACAAAACAATCCCAATAAACTCCAGAGACTTATGGATTATAAATATATTTGATTCAATGTAAGGTCAACTTTATTTCTACAGCTCTTTATACAGTACAGATTGTTTCAAAGCAGCTTCACAGAACCGATGATGAAAACTTCATCAAATATGAGACTAACTGAAGTTGAGTTCTAGAGAAGACTATAGTGTCGTTAATCAGCTAAATATCTTTCAAATTCTCATCTGATAGTGTCACTGCAGTATCAATAAAAATAGCTTAATCCAATTAGAAATGTGAGTGTGTGTGTTGTGTGTGTGTGTGTGTGTGTGTGTGTGTGTGTGTGTGTGTGTGTGTGTGTGTGTGTGTGTGTTGTGTATTGTTATGCTTCATTAGGTTCACTGACAACATTTTAAAGTCAAACTCCATTGAGTCTTGTGTGCTTCACATCAGTGTGTATGATGAGTGCTGTCTATGTAGGGCGCTCGGATCGCTCCATTATAAGGTGGTTAAGAAGCCGCTGTTATATGTTTGCAGGATCTTCCTGAAACGACACGAGTGGTTCACACGGCACAAGAGGGGTTAAACCAGCAGAAACAACAGAAGAACTAATGTCCCCGTATTTGCAGCCAGGAATAATGTCAAAAGCTGATGTTCAGTGGTTGCTGGTCACATGACTGGTCATTTGTTGTAGTTTCGGTTCAGCACTACAGACGTTTACACAACTATGACGACTTCTGCTTCTCAGAACCACGGAAATGTTAAAAGTATTGATCTGCATCTGTTCGGAAAACTTTCCTTCACTCCATCCAATGGGATTGAAGTCGCTGGTAACACTTTACAATGAGGTTCATTATTTAACATTAGTTAATGTATTAACTAACATGAACTAACAATGAGCAATACATTAGTTACAGTATTGATTAATCTTTGTTAATGTTAGTTAATAAAAATCCAGCTGTTCATTGTTAGTTCATGTTAGTTCACAGTGCATTAACTAATGTTAACTAATACAACCTTTGATTTTAATAACGTATTAGTAAATGTTTAAGTTATTATTAACTAAGATTAATAAATGCTGAAGAAGTATTGTTCATTCTAAGTCTGTTAACTAAGGTAGTTAACTAATGAACCTTATTGTAAAGTGTTGTCCAACTTTGTTAATGTTATTTAATAAACACACACGAGTGCAGAGATGAACGACAACAAAGACACACTGGATTGATTCCAGACACGCACGGGTGGTTTTACACCATTTCACCACGAGCGTTTGAGATGGCTTTAAATGATCCGCAGAGTTAAAATCTTTATTCTTCGCCGGGCCATTATCGGCTCTCGAGCATCTTTGTGTTTGTGTTCAGCACAATGCGGGCCTCAAATAACACCGTCTCATCTGCTAATGGGGGACAAACGAGTGTTTCATACAACAGCCGTTCTGCTGTGCCGTCGATAAGGGCAAAAACACTTAACCCCCTTTTTCAATTCTCTGGATCAATTTTCATCCACTCACATCCCACTCCAGCACAGCAGAATAATGACGGGTTACATACACTTTATTTTGAAATTCGCTCAAAAGCAGACGGCGAATAAATCAGAGAGGCTTTTCTCCCAATTTTCAGGCCGAGTCCTCGTCGTGACCCGATCGGCCAGCGCTGCACTTACATCCAGATTAAACCAGCCCTGATTGTGTATCAACATCAAACCACTTTTCAGAGCAGCTACGAGTAAACAATAGAAGCTTTAAGTAGCTGTGTGTAAAGTGTTCACTCAGACGTCTTTAACGAGAGCGCTTTAATACGCGTTAGATTAGCACTTAACAGCGCGAGGAGCCGTGATGAAGGGGAGGCTGTTAATGGCCCTCGGGGACCGTAATAAGGACCCAGAGGGGCTCGTTTAGTGGGTTTAAAGGCCGACCCGTGACATCCAGACGCTTGAAACGCATCGCTGGATCCGCTTCATAGGGCAAAACCACCCCAAAAAAGTTAGGTAGGCACGTGTGAAGGCTAGGCGGATGAGGTCGAATGGTAAACACCATTATAAGGGAGTGTGTGGAGTCGGATCGCAGCGGGTGCTGATGGGTTCGGGATGATCAGCCGGTTCCTCTACATTTGGTGCCCAGCGTGAAGTCCTGCTGAGGAATGAATGAAACACAGCCCTGAAAACCACTGATGGAGGCGCTAGTACTGAACACCAGCGCTTGACTAGCAGTGCTGCCAGATTGGGACGGTGATTTGCAGCCCAAAAGCTCACTAATACACGCCCACTCCTGGAAAAACACGCCCAAAACTTTACCTGCCAAAATAATGTGATATCATTTTATTGCCATGTCAATCAAGGTTGATAAGCATAATTTTTATCTCCATCCTTCCCTCGCGTTTTGTAACAAATCCTTCCCACGGGGGGCAAAATGACCCAAAGCACCACGAAAAACCCGTTCTCATTTTTGGAGAAAACGGCCTTTAAAGATGTGTGCTGTAATTGAATTCTACAGACATAGATAAAGTGCTCTAAAAGATACAGGTAAAAATGTGTTTTAGATGTTTTCTGTCCACTAGTCTGAAAAAAAAAAAAAAAAATATGATGATATGTTAAAACAAATATTGCATCACAATAAGTGTAATTGTGATTATCAAGACATTTGGTAACTAAATAGAATTGTATGAAGTTTAGTGACAACATGTTACAATGTTTACATTGTACAATGACTGGTAGGATACAGTTTTTATTATTGCTTGACAAAAATTTCAAGATTTCAATTCCATTCTTGTGATTTGATTCCGATTTTGATTCAATATTGACTACTTTGGATACATGTTTATTTTAAATGTTATTTAAAAAAATAATCTCACCTAATGCTGTAAACATAGAGGGCCCAATCTGCTGGTATTATTAAAGGTTAAAAATAACAACTGAAATTAAATATAATGCAGTTTTTGTTATAATAACAATTATTTAATGACATAAGTAAAAATATAATAAATATGTAATATAGTGCTCAGCAAAATCTCCTCTCTAGCTATTTTTTCTATTCAGTTAACATGCTATGGTCATTAAATGGCTTTCCTGAGGTAAATGTAACGTTATGTGACATAATTGTTCTCCTGCTATTATATATTGACCTCTTTCCGTGGTTGAAAAACACTAATTGGTTGATATTATGTATACTTTCGGTAAGTTGTACTGCATCTTTAAATAAAAGAGTAACAGATGATGGGTTCACGTGCACTTGAACTGAGGAGGCGCTCAGCGATCTGTCACGTCACATTTACAAGCGCCAAACGTGTTTTTGTCTGAATTTCGTAATAAAATTGACGGAATCTAAGAGCTGAGAATTAGTTTAATATTAAAAGTAACTCTTTGCTCCGCAATTTTTCTGTGCGTGAGAAAATGGATGTGTGGCGTGAGAGCGTGTGAAAAGTGTCAATTGCGTGAGTCTCGCGCTCAATGCCTGAGAGATGGCAGCCCTGTGTTAATCCATAAACATTATTAGATCCTTCGGCATGACGACAAGTTCCATAATCCCGCTTATGCGTCATCAACCTACGCCTGTGTTATTGTAAGAGGCTAGCGACTCCTAGCGGCGAAAACAATTACATATTGTAGCTTTAAGGAAACATTAGGAAGGAACAAAGGAAAATCTATAACATGCTTTTAGAAAATAGGGTGAATTTTAGGGTGATATCATTTTATTGCCGTGTCATTAATAAGCACCATTTGTATCTCCTTAAAACAAAATGTTTTTCCATAAAATGGAAAAAGGAAAATGGATCAAAACAGGGCAATAAATCAAAGAGAATTAGCAAATATGACTAATATGTCCAGGTGGAATGGCAAAACAGCAATCAAAGAAATGAACCGATGACTTTAACCCTGGGAAACACATGCATCATTTTGCATCAAGAATAAGCCATTAAGTGCAAAAAGTGTCCAGTATAAGTGTTTGGAATAAGCAATATAAATAGAAGACATTAATGCACACACCACAGCCAAAATGTGTAATTCATTGATACGTACAGTACGATAATCCGACAACATAAATATAACAGCAAGCTTTGTGTTGCACTTTAACTTCAGACAGAACTACAGTACGTCTTTTGTGAAGTAAACACTGTAGAACACAACGCAGAATATGTCTCACTCTATCTCACTCTTTACTGTAGATACAACTTACTGTATATACCCCGCTAAACCCCGGGAACGCTCCCAATCTGGCCACAACATCGACTCGTTGACTGAGGAACACCTTCAGGCCCACAGATTTTCACAGCAAATTTTCAGTGTGACAAGATGTTAAGATGAAAGGATACATCATTATCAGCCGTCGCAGTGAGTGTGAAAACTCGGGTTTCATTTCAGTCTGTGATTTGCATCACTTTCCGAAGTGGCTCGTTAGGCCTGATCATAATTTCTTATCCTTACACTTTTAACAAAACCAACATCTCTTAAAGTTCCCCCAATTATGCTATTTTAAAGATTTCTCGTTTTGTTTTTAAGGTCTCGTACAAAAGGTTTGCAAATAACACTCGTAATCTCCACTACAGCATCAGCTCTTTCCTCTCAGTGTCTGAAACGCTTCCATCGATGATTCAGTCTCTCTAAGCTCCGCCTCTCTGAGAGCTGCTCGGCTCTGATTGGTCAGAAAGCAAACGCTCATTATCATATCTGAATCTCAGCTCTTGATCACAGTGATACGAACAGTGGCGATGGCGTGGGTTTTACCGTATCAATCTCAGAAAACAGCGTCTTCTCCACATGAACAACACCAACCAAACTCTTCCAGTCTCAGATACACTACAGTGTTTGAGGGCGGGGCTAAGAGAACCTGCTCAGCCAATCAAGACCACAGGCTGGCATTATGCAAATTAGCTACACATTAGTTTCACAAACAGCTATATTACACACAACATGAAAGGGAATATACCACAAATAGGGGAACTTTAATAGAACAAAACCAACCGACATTTAAATCTCTTAATATCTTAGAAACATCCAACATTTAACAAATCAAATAAAAATGAATCTATAAAGCACAATAAAAACAACAGTAGTTGACCACTGTGCTGTACAATACCAAACTAACATTTTAATAAAAAATAAATATAAACAATAAAGACTGTAATGCAATGAGAAAAAAATGTATTATAACAATTTTTAAATACATTTTTTAATACTTTTTTCTTATTATTATAACAAAAATATATAAAAAAAATAAAAATATATATAAAAATATAAAAATAAAAATATATGTAAATATCACTATTCGGTGATTGATTTAAATCACTGCATAGATCAATTCATAAATACAATATATCTAATCTAAATCCAGAGATTCACTAATTTCATCATTATAGACACATCGCTCTACAGTGAAGCACTGAGGCATTATAGACTCTCTGTACAGTTGCTGTGAAACCGTGTGCATTGTGAAAAGCGCTATATATAAATATAAACTTGACTTAGTTTGCATGCATAGATAATGAAAACATAATGAAAACAAGCCTAGTGAAATACAATATATGTGCAGCTCAAACAGATCATGATACTAGCAACGGCAACGTCATGGGTTCGATTCCCAGGGAATGAATGATGAAACTTACACACAGTCAAACCAACACTTATTCAGACACCTTCAACATTTCGCACATTATTCTCAGTTTATTCACTATAGTTTGGAAAATGGTAATGAAATATGAGCAGAACTCAGAGTTATGAACTCAGTTGATATTTGACTGGTTTTGTCCGTCCTTCTGTTAGACTGTCTCACACATGAATTATGTTGAATATCTGTCAGCTGTTAAATTTAACTACACAATTAGATAATACCAGTTTAGCTCAACCAATCACCAAGCAATGCTTCATTTTGTTCAGTCTGTGTGTAAAAAGAGCATTAGCAATTAAAGACAAAACACTTCAGCAAAACATGATCAGCTCAAAGTGTCCCAATCATTTTTGATCCCACATTTTACTAATAGTCGCTGTATGAAGAATATCTGGGTATAATATGTCACAGTTTACTTTATCTTGCTCTCCTCACTTACAGAAGTGAACTATAGTGTCCTGCACACACTAGTAAAACAATATAAAAACTGATATCTGGTGTCTGAGTAACGTCTGGTTTGACTGTTTATACATTGAAAAGTCACTTTGCATAAAAGCATCTGTCAAATGCATGATCTTGGCTTTAAGAACTTCTTCAAGTTGTGAGGAGGTGTTGTTATGATTGATCTGAAGTTAAATGCTCTCTATAAGCAGAGCGTTTCTGCTCTCCACAAACAACACATCTGCTCCTCCGCCAATTAACCCCGCAAACTCCATCACACACTCCATTACAGACGTTATGAACGCTCAGGCTGTTTAAAGAAGCGACACACTCGTGTTTCTATCACGGCTCTTCCGCTTCGCCAGCTCCATCTCCTTTAACCAGTGCTCGGCTTGCTGGATGCGTGGTGAAGCCACTGGTAAACGCGATAAGTGCTTTATTGTTAATCTAAAGAAAGCATTTTCATCATAACACTCGAGTGCACAAATCCAGCAGCGCCGAACCAACACGCCAACAATCAACAACACAACTTACTGTACACTCTTCAGTATTCACTCATGCAACTTATGCATTGTTAAAAAAAGGTTTTACTTGGTTTGCACTGTAATAATTGAATAAATTAAAAAGCAGCAATTTTTTTTTTAATAAAATAAAAGGAAATTCAACCTATTTTCTGAATGCATATTATAGATCTTCCTTTGTTCCTTCCTAATGTTCCTTAAGGCGAGACACTACAGGCAAAACAGTGTGTTTTCATCCATGTGTCAATGTTGAGATTTTTGGCTTTTCATAAAGTGTTTTTCTCAGACTAGTGGACAGAAAACCTCCAAAACACACTTTTAACAGTATCTTTTAGAGCACTTTATATATTTGCGTCTGTAGAATCAATTATATATCTTTAAAAGCCGTTTTCTCAAAATGAGTTTTTCCTCCTACATTGAGCCAGAAACCTCCAGTGACACTGACATACACCAAACTATAGTTTTATTCTGAAGGTCATAATCCCCTCTGTAAAAACCTTCATCTCTAATACATCAAAAACAAGATTGTCGAACCTGACTTCATCCAATGTTCAGGTGTTTGTTCTAGAAATGTATGCAAATCAGTGCATATTTAATAAGATAACGTCTCATTTGCATATTTAAACATAACATTTCATAAAACTTGTAATATAAAAATTTTTTTTGCAATTATTAATGTATTCAATCAACTGATCAATCAATAAAAATTTTTTTTTTTTTTACCCTATTCACCAGGGCAGTCTTGCTTTAAACATTTAGTGTTCTCTGAGTATAAGGAATACGCATATGAAAGAATCACAGTAACAACAAACAAGAGTGAATATCAGCGAGCGGCATCATTAATATTCCTGTCACACTAGTGTACTGTCAACATCTGCGCACTCGTGTTGTGTTTGCATTGAAGCATGCACACAACTGGAGGGTGTTGCAGTGTTATTGAGGAACGCAAACCTCCTCACTTCTGACAGCGTGTCAGGCGTCTGCAGTCTCTGCGTCTCATCTGTTTTGTCACATGAATACATGCATGTGAAACACAAGTCTTCATGAGACAGAACCGGCTGCAGATGAGAATGTGATGTTTCATTCAGATCATGACTTTATGATGCTTAAACTTTTACATTTGCGTCCTCAATCTTAAATATTTGTCTATATTACTGGCTTTAGTCCAGAACTCAGTTAGCATGATTGTGGCTGAGAATCTTTAGCATGTGTTCAGTATTCTCATGATATTGAGTTCTAGAGTCATGTGTAATCCTAAAGAGTTTACACATTTACTCTTCCTTGTGTCGCTTTAAACCTGTTTGACATCCTTTCTTATGTGCAACTTGAAAGAAGAAGTGTTTTGGGAACCGGACTTGACTTGCATTGGACAAAAAATACAATGTAGTCAATGGGAACTGAAACGGTTTGGTTACCAACGTTATATTATTTATAATTCTCATTATTCATAAAGCAGATTCTCACTAGATTTTCAGTGTCACTGTACATGTCTCAATCGCTCAAAAGTTTGGGATCTGTGAGATTTTATTTATTTATTTATTTATTAAGAAATTAATACTTTTCTTCAGCAAGGATGCATTAAATTGATTATTATTATCAATGTTAAAAACAGTTGTGCTGATTCATATTGTTGTGGAAACCGTGATACACTACTATCCAAAAGTTTGAAGTAAGATTGAAATGAATACTTTTATTCAGCTAGGATTAAATCAAGTTGATGAAAAGTGACAGTAAAGACATTTATAATGTCACAAAAGATTTTATTTCAAATAAATGCTGTTCTTTTGAACTTTCTATCCATCAAAAAATCCTGAAAAATAACTATTTTCAACATTGATAATAATTATACATTTTTCTTGAGCATCAAATCATCATATTAGAATGATTTCTGAAGGATCATGTGACACTGAAGAGTAATGATGCTGGAAATTAATTAAGGAAATTGCTCTTTACTATATATTCACATAGAAAACTGCTGATTTACACTGATTGTAATAATATTTCACTGTATTTGTGGTGATCATTGTCATACTATAACAACACATCGGTTCATTCAGAGCATCTGAACTCTCAGTAATCTTCCTCACTGTGATCTGATCAATAATCTCATCTGGATTGTCAGATCAGAAGAGGAACACATCTGTCTCGTGAGATCAGCTCGAGTCCATCGCTTTACATCCCGACAGTTTCGAGGCGGCTTCAGCAGGGAGTTCATTTGCATTTAAATGTCAGATTCGTAAAGGGTCTGCAGGTCTCGGGGATTAATTGCTTTTCCCTAATCGGGGTCTCTTAAATAAACATAAAATAATGAAACAATTCAGACAGCCGGAGAAAATAATTACAACTATCTCAAAGCAAACTCGTTAATGAAAGGATTAGGATAATATTAGTCTCAGACGTCTGATGGATAACACACAATAGGGAAAGAAAAGACCAGCACAACTTCCCTTTCATGAGGATTTTAAAGTCATATTGGATGGGTCAAAAACAGTGGGAATGCACCAATCAAGTGAAGCGTATACAGGTATGCTGGACCAATGAGATTTAATTGTGGGTGGGGCTCAACTATCTGACTGTGGGCCACTGAACTGTATAGAGGTTATGCATTGAGTCACTTTCCCGTGGGAGCACACTCCCTCAGCCGGACTGAGCGGCAGAAGACATGACTGGATTTAATAGAGGAATCTAAGAAAACGGCAGTAAAACAAACAATTATCAGTTTAAACTAAAGGTTGGACTCGATATAGTGTTTCTAACATCTTACCAAAGATCCAGTGATCATGGATATTGACATGCCGACAGGAATCATGTTTCCTGATATTTATATGAGCCTGATTTAGACGCCGGGGGACTATATAAAGCAAATCTGCCTGCGAACGCTTTATATAAATACAATATAGGTCTAAATCCATGTGATCACTTATATCAATGTTATATATATACAGTGCCTTGCGAAAGTATTCGGCCCCCTTGAACTTTTCGACCTTTTGCCACATTTCAGGCTTCAAACATAAAGATATAAAACTGTAATTTTTTGTGAAGAATCAACAACAAGTGGGACACAATCATGAAGTGGAACGAAATTTATTGGATATTTCAAACTTTTTTAACAAATAAAAAACTGAAAAATTGGGCGTGCAAAATTATTCAGCCCCCTTAAGTTAATACTTTGTAGCGCCACCTTTTGCTGCGATTACAGCTGTAAGTCGCTTGGGGTATGTCTCTATCAGTTTTGCACATCGAGAGACTGAAATTTTTGCCCATTCCTCCTTGCAAAACAGCTCGAGCTCAGTGAGGTTGGATGGAGAGCGTTTGTGAACAGCAGTTTTCAGTTCTTTCCACAGATTCTCGATTGGATTCAGGTCTGGACTCTGACTTGGCCATTCTAACACCTGGATATGTTTATTTGTGAACCATTCCATTGTAGATTTTGCTTTATGTTTTGGATCATTGTCTTGTTGGAAGACAAATCTCCGTCCCAGTCTCAGGTCTTTTACAGACTCCATCAGGTTTTCTTCCAGAATGGTCCTGTATTTGGCTCCATCCATCTTCCCATCAATTTTAACCATCTTCCCTGTCCCTGCTGAAGAAAAGCAGGCCCAAACCATGATGCTGCCACCACCATGTTTGACAGTGGGGATGGTGTGTTCAGGGTGATGGGCTGTGTTGCTTTTACGCCAAACATAACGTTTTGCATTGTTGCCAAAAAGTTCGATTTTGGTTTCATCTGACCAGAGCACCTTCTTCCACATGTTTGGTGTGTCTCCCAGGTGGCTTGTGGCAAACTTTAAACGACACTTTTTATGGATATCTTTAAGAAATGGCTTTCTTCTTGCCACTCTTCCATAAAGGCCAGATTTGTGCAGTATACGACTGATTGTTGTCCTATGGACAGAGTCTCCCACCTCAGCTGTAGATCTCTGCAGTTCATCCAGAGTGATCATGGGCCTCTTGGCTGCATCTCTGATCAGTCTTCTCCTTGTATGAGCTGAAAGTTTAGAGGGACGGCCGGGTCTTGGTAGATTTGCAGTGGTCTGATACTCCTTCCATTTCAATATTATCGCTTGCACAGTGCTCCTTGGGATGTTCAAAGCTTGGGAAATCTTTCTGTATCCAAATCCGGCTTTAAACTTCTCCACAACAGTATCTCGGACCTGCCTGGTGTGTTCCTTGTTCTTCATGATGCTCTCTGTGTTTTAAACGGACCTCTGAGACTATCACAGAGCAGGTGCATTTATACGGAGACTTGATTACACACAGGTGGATTCTATTTATCATCATTAGTCATTTAGGTCAACATTGGATCATTCAGAGATCCTCACTGAACTTCTGGAGAGAGTTTGCTGCACTGAAAGTAAAGAGGCTGAATAATTTTGCACGCCCAATTTTTCAGTTTTTTATTTGTTAAAAAAGTTTGAAATATCCAAAAAATTTCGTTCCACTTCATGATTGTGTCCCACTTGTTGTTGATTCTTCACAAAAAATTACAGTTTTATATCTTTATGTTTGAAGCCTGAAATGTGGCAAAAGGTCGAAAAGTTCAAGGGGGCCGAATACTTTCGCAAGGCACTGTATCATCATATCGTCAAGCCTTAAAACTTGTATCGTTTTTTGTCAGTGTTTCTTTAAAAACATCCAATTATGCAGAATATAAGATTATATTTAATTGATGAGTTGTCAGTATGGTCACTGTGTCACCTGTCTTGGACTTTGTTTTGTGTTCTGTGTTTGTGCACCATGTGTTTTCTTGTTATTCAGTTTCACCTGTTACCTGTCATCAGTCATCACTCACCGTGTGCACCTGTTGTCACTTAGTCTCCTCATTTGTCTGTGTATATAGTCTCTCTAGTTTCAGTTCTTCCTTGTCGGTTCTACGTCTTTACTGCTTGCTATGTTTGGTACGTGTCTTGTTCTTAAATAATAAATAGAGTTTAATCGTTATCCGTCTTCTTCGTCTACCTGGTCTTCCTGAACGTGCCTCACGCAGCCCAAGCGTGACAGAAGAACTGACTACACCCAAAAAGTTGGTAAAATAGACTAAATTAAGGAGAACATGGGCTTTCTCCTAGTGATGGCAATATGAGGCTTCCTGAACCACTGAGACCTCACAGCCCATTGCTTCAGCCAAAGGTTCATTACTCAAAGCTTCATTCAGCATTGCTCACTAGTGACACCTAGCTACTGTGCAAAGAAATAGCAGACAAATTAATTAATTCTGAACCAATGACCTGAGCAGACATTTGTCGATTGCCTGGGTATAAAATAAAATATGTATCTTTCTCTGTCTGAATTTACTTGTGCAGAGACAAATGTCACACACACAATGAATTAATTATTCATAAATTATTTGGATAGTGACAGTATGAACAGCAAAAGTGACACTGTGTTGAGTGCAGTGCTTATGGTGGAGGGAGTGTAATAAAGTAAACTGCAACAGTTTACTTTATTGGGGTGGTCTGGGGTGGGAAAAGTTAAACATTGTTTCTGGGGGGTTTTGTGCAGTGAACTGTTACTAGTTTTAGTGCAGTGTTGTGCTTATGGGAATTTTTTCAAGTGTGTTGGGGTTTAGACAATTCCTCTTCTTGGACAAAACCTCTCCAGCCACAGAGGATGCAGGGGAACATAAAAATGCCAGTGCCAGCTGGTATAAATGAGGACACTGATGCTTCTGTTGAGCCCAGACAGGGGAGGATTGCCTCTTTCTTGCTGGCTCCATTATCAGGAAAAAGGAAGAGGTCACAAAAAGCAAACAAATCAAAGAGGGCAATCCAAATAAAAAAACAAGTCCAGTCCAGATCCAAAAATCCAAAGCAATCCAAATAATCTTATCTAATTAATATAACAAGACTATAATATAGCTAGGCCTACTATAATTAATGATAACAATATACTATAACTATTCTAACTTGATATAATGTAATAATATACAGCCCTAACACATAGCCTATATGACACAATAATGACAATGACAATGGGAGTTCTCTAACTCTCTGACTCTGACACTACTACAACTGCTTCTACTACTCCTGACAACACCCACAAGGTGGCGCGAGTTTCGATCCACACAAACCGAGGCCTCGTTTGTCATTAGTCACGTGATTTTCACGTTAACAACAGAAGCCTCGAATCGCGGCTTCATCTGGCATGCCCATTTTTTCTCGACACAAGCTCCGACGCCTCGGTTCAAATGTCACATCACTACTTTCTCCGTACCCTGCTGAATCCTTCAGATCGGCTTGTAACCTGTTTCCAGGACGGCCAACGGATCGAGAAATATGACGAGAGGTTCCTCAATTTCTCACCTCATGGACTGGGCAGATGACGTCCTAAAGACTGTATTCTGGTACGGACTGGACAATAATCTGTACCAGCAAACCCCACCAGCTTCGAACAACACCTGGATCATGTGCTGTGGTTGAGCGGTTCAGCCTTCACCATGGGTGAGGCTGATTCTGACATCACCGCTCAACCGTCACCAGCCATCTTCATCGCCACACCTCCTATCTTCGTCCAGAGTCCAGAGTCTCGTCCCATCGAGACCACCCTTCCAGGGTCTCGTCCCGCCGAGACCGCCCCTCTAGAGCGTCTTCACGACATCCCTGTCAAGCCTGAGCTTCTTCACGTCAAGCCTGAGCTTCTTCACGACATCCCTGTCAAGCCTGAGCTTCTTCATGTCAAGCCTGAGCTTCTTCACGAAATCCCTGTCAAGCCTGAGCTTCTTCACGAAATCCCCGTCAAGCCTGAGCTTCTTCACGACATCCCTGTCAAGCCTGAGCTTCTTCACGACATGCCTGTCAAGCCTGAGCTTCTTCACGACATGCCCGTCAAGCCTGAGCTTCTTCACGACATCCCTGTCAAGCCTGAGCTTCTTCACGACATGCCCGTCAAGCCTGAGCTTCTTCACGACATCCCTGTCAAGCCTGAGCTTCTTCACGACATCCCTGTCAAGCCTGAGCTTCTTCACGACATCCCTGTCAAGCCTGAGCTTCTTCACGACATGCCCGTCAAGCCTGAGCTTCTTCACGACATCCCTGTCAAGCCTGAGCTTCTTCACGACATGCCCGTCAAGCCTGAGCTTCTTCACGACATGCCCGTCAAGCCTGAGCTTCTTCACGTCATGCCCGTCAAGCTTGAAATTCTTCACATCATGCCTGCCGAGCCTGAGCTTCTTCACATCATGCCTGCCCAGCCAGAGACTGTTCACGTCATGCCTGCCGTGCCTGTGTCTTCGGCAAAGATGGCCGCCGCCTCGCCGCCTGAGCCCTCGGCAAAGATGGCCGCCGCCTCAACGCCTGAGCCTTCGTCTCTGGCTAAGATGACCGCCGCCACGTCTTAGTCGGTTCCTTAGCCTGAATTCCCTACCAATCACCCTCACACGCCCCCTCTCATCATCCAACCCTCATCCTCATCTCCTCTGCCTCCTGTCAGCCCCATCACTCGCCCTCTACATGCGAGTGGAATGGTGGGCTCGCTGAGAGGCTTCCACTCCTCAGCACCATCTTGGACTGTGGATGCCTGGAATCCTACTCCAGTCACTGCGTCCAGGATTCCACATCGGCCCATCAATCCACTAGCTCACCCTTGGCTTCTACCTCCTTCATCTCCACCGTGGCCCATCAGTTCACCAGTTCCACCAGGTTCCATCACTGCACTCCTCTAGCTTCGCCTCGTCCCTTCGTCCCCCCCGGCTCCATTGGACTCCTCAATCCCTTCTGCTCCTCCTTTGTCCTCAGTCCCTCTGTCTCCACCATGCCCTTCTGTATCCCCATCTACACCTCAGTCGCCTAAGCCAGCGGCTTCCCCATGTCCCTCTGAACCCTCTGCTCCACCATGGCCCGTCGAACTTCCGTCTCCTCCCTGTCATCCTCCCTCATCGGTTCCGCCTCAGTCCGTCATCGCCCTAGAACCCTCTGCCCTTCAACCTCCATGGCTCCTCCCTCCATCGGCTCCACCATGGGTCACGAGTCTTCCCGTTGGATACACCTCCCTTCTGCCTGGACCTTCTTCTTCTTCTCCCAGTAATCCACCAACCTTCTCAAGCCCTTCGCCCACTCCTGTTTCCAGCCCTCCGCCTGCTCCTCCTCCCAAACCCCCACCTTCATCTCTTTCGTTACGACGCGAGGCCGCGCCTTCCAGGAGGGGGCGTAAGGTCACTGTGACACCTGTCTTGGACTTTGTTTTGCCTTCTGTGTTTGTGCACCATATGTTTTCTTGTTAATCAGTTTCACCTGTTACCTGTCATCATCCTCATCAGTCATCATCACTCACCGTGTGCACCTGTTGTCACTCAGTCTCCTCATTTGTCTGTGTATAAAGTCTCCCTAGTTTCAGTTCTTCCTTGTCGGTTCTACGTCTTTATGTCTTGCTATGTTTGGTACGTGTCTTGTTCTTAAATAATAAATAGTTTAATCGTTATCCATCTTCTTTGTCTTCCTGGTCTTCTTGAACATGCCTCACGCAGCCCAAGCGTGACAAATACAATATATAATACAATATATAGGGTATGATTTTACGCCTAAATTCAGCATATCCACCTTTCTCTGCCTGGATCCAGTTGTTTATTTGAATCGCAGCGATCATTTGCTTTTCTGTTCTGAAGCTTTTGGCAGTCTGTTAAAATATACCTCAGATTTCTTGTCAAATCTAGTTGTTCAGTCAATCTCAAAGCTCTTTCCTGTTTTAGATGTGGTGTTCACTGCATTCACGCTAAAAAACAATGCTGCCCCTCAGTGTTTCTGTCTCTCAGTGTTTCTGTCTCTCAGTGTTTCTGCCCCTCAGTGTTTCCCAGTGTTTCTGTCTCTCAGTGTTTCTGCCCCTCAGTGTTTCTGTCTCTCAGTGTTTCTGCCCCTCAGTGTTTCTGCCTCTCAGTGTTCTCAGTGTTTCTGCCCCTCAGTGTTTCTGCCCCTCAGTGTTTCTGCCTCTCAGTGTTCTCAGTGTTTCTGTCTCTCAGTGTTTCTGCCCCTCAGTGTTTCCCAGTGTTTCTGTCTCTCAGTGTTTCTGCCCCTCAGTGTTTCTGTCTCTCAGTGTTTCTGCCCCTCAGTGTTTCTGCCCCTCAGTGTTTCTGCCCCTCAGTGGGTGTAAACAGCTGACGATGACATCACACGCATAACCTCTATTGTCCACAGTAAATTTTCAGGCTGTTGAGGCACAGATGAAGCTCACCTCAGATATAGATATAGATATAGATATAGATCACCTCAGATGTATGTATACAGATGAAGCTCACCTGGAGGTCCTGCAGATGTGTTCTCCAGGCTGCGGTGACGGCCGTTGTGTGTTCGGGGTGTGTGAGGTAGATGTGCGCCTGCAGAGCGTGAGCCAGCGTGAGTCCGGCGCTGACGGCACACAGAACCTTCTCCGTGTGACTGAAGCAGAGCCGGGCCTGGAGCGCTGGCGGCCCGTCCAGCATCTGCATAGAGCAGGGGGTCAGAGCGACCTGTCCCGCGCAGAACACAGCCTCCCGCACCTGACACACAGCAGTCAATACACATATATTTACATATAAATTCATTAATTAATAAATGCATAGTATATCAATTATTATTACACGGCTCTGTGGAATACTTGATTCTGTATTCATAATTATTCATAATTCATATTTATCTGTTAGTTTATTTATTATTTATTAATTTATAACCAACATAATAAATATATGAATTAATTAATTAATAGATATATTTTTTATTCATCAATGATCATTTATGGGGAAAAAAAGAAAAAAAAATGAAAATTATAATATATTGATAAATACATAAATAATAAATACTAAAATAAATATAAAAATAAATATAAATGAATATATATATTTCAATGTACTTATTTAATTATAGTTCTTATTTATGTAATTATGGATTTATTATTTATGAATAAATATATAAAAATGAATGAATAAATGAATGAATCAATGAGAATAAATACAAACATAATAAAGACATTAACAATAAATGCATGAATGAATGGATAAATAAATAAAATATTAATTATGTATTCATGTATTTATGTATTTATTATTTATGGAAAACATTTATAATAAATATGAATAAATTAATAAATACATATTAAACATAAATATATAAATGAAAGATACAAATATGAATAAAGATATATGTTTTATTATGTGTTTACTTTATTTAAAATATCAGCATATTTAATGTTTATTGTAAGAAAAGAGAAGAAAATCATATAAATCAAGTTTTTAATTGTATCTGTATTCAGATTTACAGGCTTGCATAAAAGATAAATGGAAAATAAAGAGCTTGTACATGGTAATATTAAAATTTTTAAATGCACTTCATATTTTATACATCTAATGAATATTCAGTAATATTGAGTGCACTGACACTATCAGAAGAGAACAAATCTGGATCTGATTAATGACACTACTGTCTGTATGAGTCTATATCTGATGAAGTGTGTGTCACAGGTTTGGATCATCACTGTGAAGCTGCTTTAGACAGTCTGCACTGAATAAAGCACTGTAGAAATAAAGCTTTAGTTTGTCTTTCTGAAGCTCAAAACACGAACCAGTCACCAAAAATGAAGAAGTTTCGCGGCCGGTTTTGTTTCAGCCGCTGATGGAAACATCCATCAATCCCGACTCAGTGAAGAGCTCAGACAAACGCCAGAGACTTGCATCAAAAAGGGTGCAATTCATTAACATTATTATAGCATTAGTGTTTGAACAGCAGAGCATCAATTAACGCTCCACACCTTCACTGTTATCTTATCACCTACAGTTCCCGTTTCACACCAGCGATGAGAGCTCGCGCCGTCACTAATAACAGGTGATAATTAGAGATCTGCAGCTAAAAATACAGGAGCTGGTCAGAGTCCCAGAGGTCAGAGCGAGAGGTCAAACGCTGGGAAACAGAGATGAGGCGTCCCAGAGGTCAGAGCGAGAGGTCAAACACTGGGAAACACAGCTCGTATCCTGCACAGGGACTACACCAGCACAACACACACCTCAGGTGAAACGGGAAGAGAGGGAAGAAGAGGGTTTAGAGTGGATCGTTTGATCGAATGAACACATGAATGCGTTTGAGTCTACATTTGATTTTGATTTTGTAGTCATACATCATGTACATTGAGTGTTAATTTGGGATCATATATTTTGTATTAATATTTTGCATTAGTTTTTTTATTTGTATAATTTGTTGTATTTTTTTTCAGGTTTTTTTTTCAGTTTTAGTTCTAGTATGAATATCTGAATATGCAATATGACAAAAGAAAGAACAGAGTATCTGCTTTTAAACATTTTGCTCTAGCTTCATGCATTTCTTTTCATAAAGTTTCATAAAAAAGCAAAATTTTGAGCAAAAAGCTGAGAAAAGTGTGTTTTTTTGGCAGGGAAAGAGTTAATAACGTATTAATGCTGGAATGAAGATGAACTACGATTATCATTCTATAACTGTTATCAAATATTATCACAGTAACACGGTTAGTTCAGCTTCACAGTTACCAAATGAAACCTTCGCAGTTTTTAACATCTTGTTTGATTTCAGCTAATGTTTATTTATTTATTTTTGTTTTGTTTTTCAGTCCTGCATCATGTGCAGTGAGTGTTAGTTTCAGACATATAGTTTTGCATTCATTTTTATTTTCATATTTTCCATCTTTATTATAATTTGTCTTTTTTTTTTTCACACATTTTTTTTTTCAGCTTCAGTTCTAGATATTTTAATACATCAAGTCAAACTGAAGGACAATTAGATGTTTCCACTAGTTCAACTAGTAAATCAAATTTAAATAGATAACACTTTACAATAAGGTCTCATTAGCTAATGTTAATCAGTAAATGCTGGAATGAACATTAACTAAGATTAATAAATGCTGTAGAAGTATTATCACAGTAGTTCATGTTAATAGCAAATGAAACCTTATTGTGAAGTGTTGCAGTTTTTAACAACGTGACTGATTTCAGTGAACATTTATTTTATTTTTCAAGTTATGATATTTTTGACACATATTCATTCCCGGGCCTGTTCTTGGAGAGCGTGTGCGATGCTCTTTCCTCTCCGCACTCTGCCAGACGCGCTCGGGAAGCGGCGGATCAACAGACAGCGCTTTGCTGCAGGGAGCGCACAGTCACATTCATTTCCATAATCATATGTGTTTGTGGAGATTCCCGCTGCTGGGTTCACCTGTCATCTGTGATGAATCCTCAGCATCCGCCCGGACCGCCGCAAATCACCCGGACGAGCAGAGAGAGAAAGCCGGATCAATCAGCGCATCATTTACCTGGGAGCGCCATTCCCAAATCTACGGCGTTCCCAAATCGGGATTGGCGTTCCCGTTATGAGCCATCAAGAGCCATCAGAGCTTTCCCACACAATCCGGCACGGAGTCGGACATAAAGACGCTCTTTCGGCTTCATATTTGTGGATTTGAATATCAAAAGCACGACCTCACGGCTATTATAATATTTAGAAATAAAAAACAGGTGCGGCGTGATCAATTATTAAGAGCCTGGCGCAGGTAACTCGGAATCCCAGGAATACTATTTACATAAAATTAACAGTTCAAAAGAATGAGTTCACACACCAATCAAACCTGTTAATTGACTGTCAATGGCGTGTCCCTGAATGTACAACACATCTACATTATTCATCCGCGCCGCTGACAGGGAAGACAGGCCAATTTGCATGGGCATCCGAAATCTGATCAACAACCACAACGCCACATGCATCTTTAATAGAGCCTTATTAATATTCATAGGGGTCAAACTATGGCACCGCGTTTCATTTAACTCGCAGCAGCCGACAAAGTGTTTCAGGAAAAGGCTTGAGCGAGGCGCTTCCCAAAAGAAGTGTTTCTGGAGGAAACGGGCAGACAATGTCCTGCATGTTAATGAGCTCTCTGAGGTCCCAGCGTTGCGTGTGTGTGTGTGTGTGTGTGTGTGTGTGTGTCAGTGGAGGTGACCTGAAAGATGTTATTTCTGGCTCTGGGTAAATGACCTGTTATTGACGAACAGTCAGACTCAGTGGCGCTGGTCAAGGACGCGGAGGAAAAGCACCATCAGGTATGCTAATGCTAATGCTAATGCACGCGCATCTGACGCGTCATGCATTATTGATGCATGCGCTGGGGAACCGCACACACACACACACACACACACACACACACACACACACACACACACACACACACACACACACACACACACATGATCCTGAGCCAGTTACATGTGTGTGTCGGTCTGCTCCTCTACGACTTCAGCCGGTTTACAGTGAGCTGGGCCTTCTCTGACATACTCCAGGAGCTGAACACAAGCCTGGTGTTAGCTATAAACATATGGTGTAAAGTGTGAGAAACCGTGTGGAGTGACTATAGTGAACTAAAACCATAAAAAAAAACAAAAAAAATTCTTTAATTGAAATATAACAAATGTTAACTGAAAGCTAAATAAAATATACAAACATTTTAATTCAACGCAATATTTTTTATTGTCATTTAGTTTAACTTGATGTGCTTAAATAGTTAGAAATAAAATAAAAATGAATAAAAATATATTTAAAAAAGCAAAACCAAATTAAAATGTTACAAACATTAAATGACAAAAAATTTACCTGAAATTATGAATATATATATTCAAAATATTAATAAAAACTGTCAATAGTACTAAAATAACACTGGTGATATGATTCTTTGAAGAATAGAAATTCAAAAGAACAGCGTTTATTTGAAATATAATCTTTTGTAACATTATAAATGTCTTTATTGTCACTTTTGATAAATTTCAGCCTTGCTAAATAAAAGTTTATTAATTAAAATAAATAGCATTCATCCTAAACTTTTGAACAGTGGTGTATGTACAGTATATCTTCTCCACAGAATGAATCTATTGACCAATCATGATCAGGAGCTCCAGAGAGTCTTCAGAGTATATTACATTATTACTGCATTATTACTGTACTTTTACTGTATTATTACTGCACTATTACGGCACTATTACTGTACTATTACTGTATTATTACTGCACTATTATTGTACTATTACTGTATTATTACTGCACTATTACTGTATTATTACTGTATTATTACTGCACTATTACTGCACCATTACTGTATTATTACTGCACTATTACTGTATTATTACTGTATTATTACTGCACTATTACTGCACCATTACTGTATTATTACTGCACTATTATTGTACTATTACTGCATTATTACTGCACTATTACTGTATTATTACTGTATTATTACTGCACTATTACTGCACCATTACTGTATTATTACTGCACTATTATTGTACTATTACTGCATTATTACTGCACTATTACTGCACCATTAATGTATTATCACTGCACTATTATTGTACTATTACTGTATTATTACTGCACTATTACTGTATTATTACTGCACTATTACTGCACCATTACTGTATTATTACTGCACTATTACTGTATTATTACTGCACTATTACTGTATTATTACTGCACTATTACTGCACCATTACTGTATTATTACTGCACTATTACTACACTATTACGGCACTATTACTACACTATTACGGCACTATTACTGTATTATTACTGCACTATTACTGCACTATTACTAAACTATTACGGCACTATTACTGTATTATTACTGCACTATTACTGCACCATTACTGTATTATTACTGCACTATTACTACACTATTACGGCACTATTACTGTACTATTACTGTACTATTACTGTATTATTACTGCACTATTATTGTACTATTACTGTATTATTACTGTATTACTGCACTATTATTGTACTATTACTGTATTATTACTGCACTATTATTGTACTATTACTGTATTATTACTGCACTATTATTGTATTATTACTGCACTATTACTGCACTATTATTGTACTATTACTGTATTATTACTGCACTATTACTGCACTATTATTGTACTATTACTGTATTATTACTGTATTATTACTGCACTATTACTGCACCATTACTGTATTATTACTGCACTATTACTGTATTATTACTGTATTATTACTGCACTATTACTGCACCATTACTGTATTATTACTGCACTATTATTGTACTATTACTGCATTATTACTGCACTATTACTGTATTATTACTGTATTATTACTGCACTATTACTGCACCATTACTGTATTATTACTGCACTATTATTGTACTATTACTGCATTATTACTGCACTATTACTGCACCATTAATGTATTATCACTGCACTATTATTGTACTATTACTGTATTATTACTGCACTATTACTGTATTATTACTGCACTATTACTGCACCATTACTGTATTATTACTGCACTATTACTGTATTATTACTGCACTATTACTGTATTATTACTGCACTATTACTGCACCATTACTGTATTATTACTGCACTATTACGGCACTATTACTACACTATTACGGCACTATTACTGTATTATTACTGCACTATTACTGCACTATTACTAAACTATTACGGCACTATTACTGTATTATTACTGCACTATTACTGCACCATTACTGTATTATTACTGCACTATTACTACACTATTACGGCACTATTACTGTACTATTACTGTACTATTACTGTATTATTACTGCACTATTATTGTACTATTACTGTATTATTACTGTATTACTGCACTATTATTGTACTATTACTGTATTATTACTGCACTATTATTGTACTATTACTGTATTATTACTGCACTATTATTGTATTATTACTGCACTATTACTGCACTATTATTGTACTATTACTGTATTATTACTGCACTATTATTGTATTATTACTGCACTATTACTGCACTATTATTGTACTATTACTGTATTATTACTGCACTATTACTGCACTATTATTGTACTATTACTGTATTATTACTGCACTATTACTGCACTATTATTGTACTATTACTGTATTATTACTGCACTATTATTGTACTATTACTGTATTATTACTGCACTATTACTGTACTATTACTGTATTATTACTGCACTATTATTGTACTATTACTGCACTATTATTGTATTATTACTGCACTATTATTGTACTATTACTGCACTATTATTGTACTATTACTGTATTATTACTGCACTATTACTGCACTATTATTGTACTATTACTGTATTATTACTGCACTATTACTGTACTATTACTGTATTATTACTGCACTATTATTCTACTATTACTGTATTATTACTGCACTATTACTATATTATTACTGTATTATTACTGCACTATTACTGCACTATTATTGTACTATTACTGTATTATTACTGCACTATTATTGTACTATTACTGTATTATTACTGCACTATTACTGTATTATTACTGCACTATTACTGTATTATTACTGCACTATTACTGCACTATTATTGTACTATTACTGTATTATTACTGCACTATTATTGTACTATTACTGTATTATTACTGCACTATTACTGTATTATTACTGCACTATTACTGTATTATTACTGCACTATTTCTGTATTATTACTGCATTATTACTGCACTATTACTGCTTTATTACTGTATTGTTACTGCATTATTACTGCACTATTACTGCTTTATTACTGTATTGTTACTGCATTATTACTGCACTATTACTGTATTATTACTGCACTATTACTGTATTATTACTGCACTATTTCTGTATTATTACTGCATTATTACTGCACTATTACTGCTTTATTACTGTATTGTTACTGCATTATTACTGCACTATTACTGTATTATTACTGCACTATTACTGTATTATTACTGCACTATTACGGTATTATTACTGCACTATTTCTGTATTATTACTGCATTATTACTGCACTATTACTGCTTTATTACTGTATTGTTACTGCATTATTACTGCATTACTGCTTCATTACTGTATTATTACTGCACTATTACTGCTTTATTACTGTACTAGTACACCATTATTAATGCACTATTACTGCTTTATTGCTTCATTACTGTACTATTAGTGCATATTACTATATTATTACTGCTTTATTACTATACTATTACACCATTATTAATGCACTATTACTGCTTTATTGCTTCATTACTGTACTATTAGTGCATTATTACTATATTATTACTGCACTATTACTGCTTTATTACTATACTATTACACCATTATTAATGCACTATTACTGCTTTATTGCTGCATTACTGCACTATTACTGCATTATTACTATATTACTGCACTATTACTGCTTTATTAGTATACTATTACACCATTATTAATGCACTATTACTGCTTTATTGCTTCATTACTGTACTATTAGTGCATTATTACTATATTATTACTGCTTTATTACTATACTATTGCACCATTATTAATGCACTATTACTGCTTTATTGCTGCATTACTGCACTGTTACTGAAGTATTACTGCATTATTTCTATACTATTACTGCATTATTGCTGAACTATTACTGCTTTATTACTATACTATTACACTATTATTAATGCACTATTATGGCATTATTAATGCACTATTACTGCACTGTTACTGAAGTATTACTGCATTATTGCTGAACTATTACTGCTTTATTACTATACTACTACACTATTATTAATGCACTATTATGGCATTATTAATGCACTATTACTGCTTTATTGCTGCATTACTGCACTGTTACTGAAGTATTACTGCATTATTACTTTTAATGCACTATTACTACATTACTCCATTATTACTGCACTGTTACTAAATTACAGCAATATTACTATATTATTCCATTATCACTGCACTGTTACTAAATTACTGCAATATTACTGCATTATTATTCCATTATTACTGCACTAATACTACATTACTGCTGCACTATAATAGTATTATTGATACATGACTCCTGCTTTATTACGGCACCATTACTGTCTTATTACGGCATCATTACTGTATTATTACTGCACTATTATTACATTATTAATACATTACTTCTGCACTATTACTGTATTATTAATACATTACTTCTGCACTATTACTGCACTATTTCTGCATTGCAGCATTATTACTGGTCTTTCAGCTTCAGACGGCATGTTGAAGATCATACGCTTGCAGTAACTCATGCTTCTTCAACACTTCACTCTCAAATGCTCGTAAGAATCTCAAATCCTCAAATCTCGTTCTGAAGGCCTGATCAAGTCTCTTCTCTGTATGTTATTTGCTCATGCTACGCGTCGCAGGAACTCAGAGTAACTCGAGCAACACTATAAATAGCGTTACCCAAATGCACAAAGGAAGCCTTTTGACCGGATTCAGATGAACAAAAATCTGAAATCCCACACGTGACAGAAGTGTGACAGATGAGCCGGTGTCTTTGAGGAGCGTCTGACCCCGAGCCGGATGAGGAACGCTGTCAGCTCGGCTTCTGTCAGATTTACGCTGATTATTGCTCTCTATCTATCGGCTGTTTGGAGGTCAGACGGGAGAAAGACACAATATAACGCTCAAAACGCTGCTATTTATGTTTTATTTCACCGAAACCAACAACGCTCAGAAGCTAGACTAAATATTGCACATTCGATAATATCTAAACAACACGAGCTCGTCCGAGATATAAGCATCCGTCACTGAGCGAGGAGGAAAACGCCCCGCCGCCGTCAAACGCTGCTTTTGTGACAAATTGGTTGTGAGGCTTTTTCGACTGATGCACAAAGCGCAGAGATCTCCCCGTGACCTGCCCGTGGGACATGACAAGCCCCTCACGCGTCGCTCTATCAAGCAGGATCTTTCCAGGACAATGCAAATGATGACAAATTCCATCATCCCGCATTATGCGCTTTCCCGCTAATCTCCCTAATTCGGGGGACTGGCGAGGGTTGGGAGGTTTCGGCCGAGGGGCATCAGTGATGATGTTTGACTGAATGATGCCGAAACCCAGTCCACACATATCTGTGGTTCTGGTCCGGTTTGTGAGGGTCTCTCCTCATGTCAGGCTGCGTCACATCATCACACACAAGGCCCTCGACACACACACACACACACACACACACACACACACACACACACACACACACACACACACACACGAGTGCAGTTTCAGCATCTGTTCAAAAGATGGCAGTGTGACTTCATGAAACACACAGAAGCGATCCAGTCAAACCACTGCTCATTAACACCAGCCAAATAAACTCACTCTTATGAAGCTTCAAAGCTTTTTATTACGTTCACAGGGTTTTACAGTTGTTTAGGCAAGACACGTTTATGTTTTATATTTCTCTAATTTGCTCTGATAAGGGTGACTGAGTCTCCAACGCGGGTTTATTTTAATACATGAGGTTCCACAAAAACAACTCTTATATATATATATGGTATAAGTTTCTTCAAAATGAATATTAACAAATGTGTAATATTTAGTCAAGCTTCTGAGCGCTGTTGGTTTCAGTGAAATAAAACATGAATATTTATTAACATATTAAAATTTATTATAAATAACATTTGTAAAAAATAAATAAATACCATCCAGGTAATGTGTGTGTGTGTGTGTGTTTTTTATTTAAATAAAGAAAAACAATTCTATATTTAACCTTTTTTTTTTTTGCATTGGCTTTTTATTTCAATTTAAATGTCTCTACTGTAATTTAAAAAGTCAAATTTTCATAAAGCTAATGCAAAAATTATTTATGTATAATGGTATTATTTAATTTATTCAGATTTAAATAAAAACACTGCATTATGTTCATTTATCTGCAAAAAATATCTATTATGTTAACAAAAATCTAATGGTAATCTTTAATGAAAACAATAAAATAAAATAAAATCTGCATTTTGTTTAATCGCCATGAAAATACTGTACAAAAAGGCTTGTTATGTATTTCTGCAAGAATCACACTTCCAGAAAGCTGACGTATGAATAATGAATCTGCATGAAAGTGAAGATGCTGCATCTGTCTATTATTCATCCACAGGACTCTTATATCTTGTGCAATGGGAGAAAATGACAATGGCTAATGAAAAATGAACGAGCGAGGTTAAAAGGTACAAGTCAAACGAGAAATTAATGACAAAGTGAGAGGCCAAAAGTAAATGGAACATAAACGTTAATATCTCCATTCGGCTACGGCCATTAAAACGCAACGTCTCCCTAATAAATTACGGCACGGTCGTGACGCCCGTCCACTGTTGCATGAGAACGCCATAATAATGTGGAAGAAATGACGGATAAAGTATCAAACGCAGGGCCTGGACATCGCCAGGAGCCCGAGGCACTGAAATCTCCCTGTCTAATTGCCGGCGTTTTCCGGCGTTCGCTCTTCCCGTGTTTGTCTGCGTGTCAAAGCCTGTCCTGTCAAACTCGGGCGTACAGGAATAACCCTCGTTTCCATAGTAATGGGACGGTCACTGGGATGTGGACGAGATGAGACCGGACAGCGCTCGCTGGTCTCCTCAGACACAAGCCGTTATTATTGTGTTTTTCATCTTCCGTCTTCAATATGCAATTCAGAAATATATATATACGTGCACTGAGTTTTCTGGGGTTATAAAAACATGCACACATTATCCTGTCATGACAACTTTCATTCCAGTCTGAGTCGTACTGCATCCTCGGGAATCTTCAATGAAAATAATCAAGCATTTCGGTTCATTAGCATGAAAATAGTGTCTGAAAACACACACATCACACAGTTTTCTCTCCAACACGCTCTGACTCTGAGCCGGATACGCCATGGGTTAAATATAATTCTGCTGTGTGTTTGTGGACACCGACGAGCCAGACGTACAGTCCAACCTACACTTATTCAGACACCTTCAACATTTCTCACATTATCTCAGTTATTCGCTATAGTTTAGAAAATGGTAATAAATATGAGCAGAACTCAGTTGATATTTGACTGGTTTTGTCCGTCCTTCTGTTAGACTGTCTCACACATGAATTATGTTGAATATCTGTCAGCTGTTAAATTTAACTACACAATTAGATAATACCAGTTTAGCTCAACCAATCACCAAGCAATGCTTCATTTTGTTCAGTCTGTGTGTAAAAAGAGCATTAGCAATTAAAGACAAAACACTTCAGCAAAACATGATCAGCTCAAAGTGTCCCAATCATTTTTGCTCCCAATGTCACTGATAATCCCTGTATGAAGAATATCTGGGTATAATATGTCACAGTTTACTTTATTTTGCTCTCCTCACTTACAGAAGTGAGCTATAGTGTCCTGCACACACTAGTAAGAACATAGATCTGGTGTGTGAGTATCGTCTGGCTCGACTGTACGTCCCGTGTTGACGTGAGGAGAGCGGGTCAGGCTCCAGTAACACATGAAGAGCTCTTCAGACACAATTAGGATCAGATGTCGAGGCGAGCGCATTAATGAAGGAGTGTGTCGGCAGAAGACCATCGGCTCTGACAGATCCAGATCTTCCCAGTACAAGCTCATACCAGCACCGCGAAGCGTTCGGCAGGTCGTGAGATGACGAGTGTGTGTTGGACTGATTCATCTGTGCATGCTGTCACAAACCCCCCGAACGCATCAGTGCACCGGCCTCCTGTTCTCCAGCGCTGGACTCCTGACCTTCAGGACACACACACATCTGCGGAGCGGGTGAGTGAGGGTTCAGCCGCTCGGGACGCAACACTCAGGGTTATTATTTACAATACACCGGTTATGGTGATCTAACAGTGTGAATATCGTTACTCGTTCAGTTTCTCTCGCTGTACCAACTTGGTTTGAGTCGTTTCTGCAGATTGACTCTTTCAAACAAATGTTCTTTTCTTACTATTTTACACACACACACACACACACACACACACACACACACACACATAATATATATATATATATATATAGAGAGAGAGAGAGAGAGAGAGAGAGAGAGACAATATGCAATATGTAAATATGTTCAATGAACTGATTCAAAACTCAATTAATTTGAACATGAAAATCCAGCTTTTAATGTAGTTTATGTGTCTATGTGGTGTGTTTAATACGCTTTAAGACAAACCATGTGTAAATTCATAAGTCGACACCATTGCTGAGTATTTCCTCCTTAAAACTGCAGTGAACCAAAGACAGTCTCAAACACACGCTTTGAAATCGCTGGTGTTTCTGACGTCACAAACTACCTTGTAACCAATCAGATCAACGTGTGATCGTCAACCAGTGGATCTCTGAGCTGAGTGAGTGAGTGGAGGCGGGGCTCATTTGTATATTCATAGAACCGCGCATACTAAATGACGTTTAGTATGCGCGTAAAAAAAACGTTTAAATGTGTCATTTTGGTGATCAAAGAGGAGTTTTAAGGGATACAATGATTGACTACAGGGGTCTATACATAGCATTTTATATTAATTCATTACAAACACATTGCTGTTTTTACCATGCTCCCTTCTCACCACTTTATTTACATATTACATTTAACATTACATAACATAATTTATATTTAAATAAATGGGTCCCACTTTATATTAAGTGTCTTTAACTAGGGCGTGGATGGATGCCAAACATTTTATAACACATCTTATTTTCACTTTAAATAAAATGCCACCATTTTCACGTTCCTGCTGTCCAGTGATAGGAAAGAAAAACTACTGTTGAGAAACGAATGCAACATTAAGAGCCGGTTCACACAGAACATGGTTTTCCATTAAACATCAAAGATGGCGCTGCTGTGAATCAGGTTTAAAACGCTCCTGTGAGTGTTTATGTGTGAGCGGTTTCTCTTTACACCGTGTTTTAGCAGCGTTGAGCTTTATAGCCAATCACAGACGTATCTGTTGAGCGCATGAACGCAACGGCCAATCAGAAGTGTTTAAGTTAGTCAGAATCCGCTCAATGTTCAGCGCTAGTTCTGCACACTCGCGAATCCTTTCAATATAACGAACAAAGTACAAACATAATGTCAGTAAGAGATTCACTGCACAGCTTCGCTGATCATAACAGGAGTTTCTGCAAGAGTTTCTGGATTGGCAACCGTATTTAAATGTGCAATTGAATCCGATTGACAGTGAAAACCATTGAAATGGATGGAACAATGTATGTCAAATGATCTGTGCATCGAGTCCTGGAGTGTAAATGCAGAATAACAGACATGCCACTTTTTCTATGTAATAATGTGTTACTTTGCTCATATTGGGTCTCATTTATGAAACGAACGCACAACAGACAAATGGGCGTAAGGGCATTTCCACGCTGAACCTGGGATTCATCAATACGGACGTGAGCGGTGGCTACGATCAAGCCTCTCGTCAGGCCTCAGCTCGTGTGCGTGAGTTTTAGACCTAGCGTTAGCAGAGTAAATCTAGCGGAGGGTTGAAATGAAGCTCAGTCGATCATTAACCGTTAAGAATGTCAATGTCAGAAATGACATTAGAATAGATGTGCGTCTGTGACCCGTTATTTCCCCAGGGCTTCAGCTTTATGTGTGCAAACATCAGAACATGAGGATCCTCACACATCACACACATGCAGCGCTTCTGTGAACACAGGAGAACTGGGTGTATAAAATATATAGACTACACAAAATATATTTAACTTAAATAATTAACAGATTAACAACAACAACAACAAAAAACTGTGCGACAAGTAGCCTATAGGATCCGCTCGTTTCAGTGAAACTAATGCATGTTTTCTGTATTATTAAATCCAGCTGATCTAGAAATAATATATATTCTAGCGTTGCTAACTTGACATTTTAGCCAGTCATCATCAAACTAAAATGCAGTCAACCAAACATAAATGTTACACTGCTCAAACGCAATGGTTGCGTGTTCAGCGTGTTCGCCCAAGCAAACACATTTTTGTGCTTATGATGGATGCCGTGTCACACGGACACCGGGACACGAATCAAACACAAAGTTCACATTTACATTTACACATTTGGCAGAGGCTTTTATCCAAAGTGACTTACATTGCATTTCAAGCTACACATTTACATTCTTATCAGTTCTTGCTTTCCCTGGGAATCGAGCCCATGACCTCGGCGTTGCAAGCGCCGGCGCTCTACTGTTCGAGATACAGGAAAGTTCACATAATGAATAATAGTTTAGCAATCAAATGTTACGTGGCAAATATAGAAACATATCTGAGTGTGAGCCGACTGAGAGAGGAGAGCCCAGAGACGTACAGTTTCACTTTAAATAAATACATTTTGACGATGTTTGTTTATAGCCTAATGATTGCCTAATGAATGCCACTATAGCCTGATTTGTGTTATATTTCATAGTTTAATATATAATTCACAGCTACTTATTTTTAATTCTTGTTCTGAATGCCGTTACATTTAAAGGATTTGTTGTGAAGTGAGAGGAAAATAGCTTATGTTATAATGTTGATAATGTTGGTAAATGTTTCGTTTTATTTAGCAGTATTTAATATGCATATTATAAATTATGAATTGGTATATGTATCTCTGAATCGTGAGTTTTTAGGGGCATGATGTTAAAATGACGATCGTTTGACGCCGCCACATTTATCAGTATATACGATTGTTCATACGATGGGATTTGGCAGCATGTAAATGTTTCACGGATCACATGTGAACCCTGTCGAAAGATGATTTCTGTGCGTTAGATTGATAAACGAGGCCCATTATTACTAATTTTACACATTTTAAGCCTCTGAAGCAAAGATGCACGAGTCTGATTCACTTGCACAAACCAGTTCTTCTGAACGGATCCATTTCAATGAACTGATTCACAACAATCGCAGCGAATGTTAAGTGTAAATGCATGAATGGCCTACAGGGTGATGGTTGTGTTGCTTATTTTCAGTAGTTCAAGTCATTAATTTCCCATTCTTTCCCTTCAGTTTTACCCCATTAATCAGAAGACACTCAATTCAGCTCAAATTATGTGCAATTGCTAAATAAATACTGCTGTTTTTACTCGCTAGTGCTGTATTAGTGCATGTAATCAATGTTAAACAACATTCTTCAATATAACAAATGATTAAATATAATGTGATTCTTGTGAAGCGTTGATTTACAGTATTCGACTAGCATTCACCTTCTGGCGTTGGGAATAGTGCTGTGAAACATTTAATCACGATTAATCACATCAAAAATAAAAGTTTGTGTTTACATAATATGTGTGTGTGTGTGTGTGTGTGTGTGTACTGTGTATAATTAATTTGCATATATAAATACACACACACACACGTAAATAATTGAGAAATATTTGCATGTATATATATTTAGATATAATTTATTTAATATATAAAAATAAATATTTTATATATAAATAACTAATTTGTCTTAAAATATATACATGCATGTGTGTATTTATATGTGTATAATTATTTTGTATATATAAATACACAAACATGCATGTTATTTTTAAGAAATATTTGCATGTATATACTATATATATATATATATATGTGTGTGTATATACACATATGTACATACAAATTAATTATACACAGTACACACACACATATATATTATGTAAACAAACTTTTATTTAGGATGCGATTAATCATGATTAATAGTTTCACAGCACTATTTGGAAATGATCTTTGGTTTCAGATGCATTTGTTCATTTAGTTTCCATTTGACAATAATAAGAATATCGTTGATTGGTTGAGAATGGGTTAGATGAGAGTTTGTGCAGATGTGGAGTGTGTAGAGCTGATCTGTGACGGTGAAGATTAGCAGTGTATACATCTGTGCTACATCTGTGCATCAGTGGAGAACACTCCTTTCCCTGTGAGGAATATGAACCGTACAGTTGATCAGTGGAACATGTTGCACTGCACACACACACTCCTGTGTTCATCTCTGTCTCAGCTACAATCCTCACACACACTCCTGTGTTCATCTCTCTCTCAGCTACGATCATCACACACACACACGGGTTCATGCAATCTACAGTCTAGCTCATGCATTTTAAACTTCAGAAGATAATACAACTGATTAAGAATACTAATAAAGAATAATAATACAGATACATAATATTAAATAATGAAATTACATTAAAAGATATTACTAAATTCACTTTGCACTTTTTGCACTATGTTGTGACAGACTTCTGTCGTGCGCACTGACCTCAGTGTGTGGCCAAACACCTTCTTGCTCGCTTTATTATATTAAAAGATGAGATGTTGGAGTTCAGGAGTGTGTTCTGCTGTAAGTGAAGGTGAGATGTTGGTGTTCAGGAGTGTGTTCTGCTGTAAGTGATGATGAGATGTTGGAGTTCAGGAGTGTGTTCTGCTGTAAGTGATGATGAGATGTTGGTGTTCAGGAGTGTGTTCTGCTGTAAGTGATGATGAGATGTTGGTGTTCAGGAGTGTGTTCTGCTGTAAGTGATGGTGAGATGTTGGAGTTCAGGAGTGTGTTCTGCTGTAAGTGATGGTGAGATGTTGGTGTTCAGGAGTGTGTTCTGCTGTAAGTGAGGGTGAGATGTTGGAGTTCAGGAGTGTGTTCTGCTGTAAGTGATGATGAGATGTTGGTGTTCAGGAGTGTGTTCTGCTGTAAGTGAGGGTGAGATGTTGGAGTTCAGGAGTGTGTTCTGCTGTAAGTGATGATGAGATGTTGGTGTTCAGGAGTGTGTTCTGCTGTAAGTGATGGTGAGATGTTGGTGTTCAGGAGTGTGTTCTGCTGTAAGTGATGGTGAGATGTTGGTGTTCAGGAGTGTGTTCTGCTGTAAGTGATGATGAGATGTTGGAGTTCAGGAGTGTGTTCTGCTGTAAGTGATGATGAGATGTTGGTGTTCAGGAGTGTGTTCTGCTGTAAGTGATGGTGAGATGTTGGTGTTCAGGAGTGTGTTCTGCTGTAAGTGATGGTGAGATGTTGGTGTTCAGGAGTGTGTTCTGCTGTAAGTGATGATGAGATGTTGGTGTTCAGGAGTGTGTTCTGCTGTAAGTGATGGTGAGATGTTGGTGTTCAGGAGTGTGTTCTGCTGTAAGTGATGGTGAGATGTTGGTGTTCAGGAGTGTGTTCTGCTGTAAGTGATGATGAGATGTTGGTGTTCAGGAGTGTGTTCTGCTGTAAGTGATGATGAGATGTTGGTGTTCAGGAGTGTGTTCTGCTGTAAGTGATGGTGAGATGTTGGTGTTCAGGAGTGTGTTCTGCTGTAAGTGATGGTGAGATGTTGGTGTTCAGGAGTGTGTTCTGCTGTAAGTGATGATGAGATGTTGGAGTTCAGGAGTGTGTTCTGCTGTAAGTGATGATGAGATGTTGGTGTTCAGGAGTGTGTTCTGCTGTAAGTGATGATGAGATGTTGGTGTTCAGGAGTGTGTTCTGCTGTAAGTGATGATGAGATGTTGGTGTTCAGGAGTGTGTTCTGCTGTAAGTGATGGTGAGATGTTGGAGTTCAGGAGTGTGTTCTGCTGTAAGTGATGGTGAGATGTTGGTGTTCAGGAGTGTGTTCTGCTGTAAGTGAGGGTGAGATGTTGGAGTTCAGGAGTGTGTTCTGCTGTAAGTGATGATGAGATGTTGGTGTTCAGGAGTGTGTTCTGCTGTAAGTGATGATGAGATGTTGGTGTTCAGGAGTGTGTTCTGCTGTAAGTGAGGGTGAGATGTTGGAGTTCAGGAGTGTGTTCTGCTGTAAGTGATGATGAGATGTTGGTGTTCAGGAGTGTGTTCTGCTGTAAGTGATGGTGAGATGTTGGTGTTCAGGAGTGTGTTCTGCTGTAAGTGATGGTGAGATGTTGGTGTTCAGGAGTGTGTTCTGCTGTAAGTGATGATGAGATGTTGGAGTTCAGGAGTGTGTTCTGCTGTAAGTGATGATGAGATGTTGGTGTTCAGGAGTGTGTTCTGCTGTAAGTGATGGTGAGATGTTGGTGTTCAGGAGTGTGTTCTGCTGTAAGTGATGGTGAGATGTTGGTGTTCAGGAGTGTGTTCTGCTGTAAGTGATGATGAGATGTTGGTGTTCAGGAGTGTGTTCTGCTGTAAGTGATGGTGAGATGTTGGTGTTCAGGAGTGTGTTCTGCTGTAAGTGATGGTGAGATGTTGGTGTTCAGGAGTGTGTTCTGCTGTAAGTGATGATGAGATGTTGGTGTTCAGGAGTGTGTTCTGCTGTAAGTGATGATGAGATGTTGGTGTTCAGGAGTGTGTTCTGCTGTAAGTGATGGTGAGATGTTGGTGTTCAGGAGTGTGTTCTGCTGTAAGTGATGGTGAGATGTTGGTGTTCAGGAGTGTGTTCTGCTGTAAGTGATGATGAGATGTTGGTGTTCAGGAGTGTGTTCTGCTGTAAGTGATGATGAGATGTTGGAGTTCAGGAGTGTGTTCTGCTGTAAGTGATGATGAGATGTTGGAGTTCAGGAGTGTGTTCTGCTGTAAGTGATGATGAGATGTTGGAGTTCAGGAGTGTGTTCTGCTGTAAGTGATGATGAGATGTTGGTGTTCAGGAGTGTGTTCTGCTGTAAGTGATGATGAGATGTTGGTGTTCAGGAGTGTGTTCTGCTGTAAGTGATGATGAGATGTTGGTGTTCAGGAGTGTGTTCTGCTGTAAGTGACGATGAGATGTTGGAGTTCAGGAGTGTGTTCTGCTGTAAGTGATGATGAGATGTTGGTGTTCAGGAGTGTGTTCTGCTGTAAGTGATGATGAGATGTTGGTGTTCAGGAGTGTGTTCTGCTGTAAGTGACGATGAGATGTTGGAGTTCAGGAGTGTGTTCTGCTGTAAGTGACGATGAGATGTTGGTGTTCAGGAGTGTGATCTGCTGTAAGTGATGATGATATGTTGGTGTTCAGGAGTGTGTTCTGCTGTAAGTGACGATGAGATGTTGGAGTTCAGGAGTGTGTTCTGCTGTAAGTGAAGATGAGATGTTGGAGTTCAGGAGTGTGTTCTGCTGTAAGTGACGATGAGATGTTGGTGTTCAGGAGTGTGTTCTGCTGTAAGTGATGATGAGATGTTGGAGTTCAGGAGTGTGTTCTGCTGTAAGTGATGATGAGATGTTGGTGTTCAGGAGTGTGTTCTGCTGTAAGTGATGATGAGATGTTGGTGTTCAGGAGTGTGTTCTGCTGTAAGTGACGATGAGATGTTGGAGTTCAGGAGTGTGTTCTGCTGTAAGTGATGGTGAGATGTTGGTGTTCAGGAGTGTGTTCTGCTGTAAGTGATGATGAGATGTTGGTGTTCAGGAGTGTGTTCTGCTGTAAGTGATGATGAGATGTTGGTGTTCAGGAGTGTGTTCTGCTGTAAGTGATGGTGAGATGTTGGTGTTCAGGAGTGTGTTCTGCTGTAAGTCATGATGAGATGTTGGTGTTCAGGAGTGTGTTCTGCTGTAAGTGATGATGAGATGTTGGTGTTCAGGAGTGTGTTCTGCTGTAAGTGATGATGAGATGTTGGTGTTCAGGAGTGTGTTCTGCTGTAAGTGATGATGAGATGTTGGTGTTCAGGAGTGTGTTCTGCTGTAAGTGACGATGAGATGTTGGAGTTCAGGAGTGTGTTCTGCTGTAAGTGATGGTGAGATGTTGGTGTTCAGGAGTGTGTTCTGCTGTAAGTGATGATGAGATGTTGGTGTTCAGGAGTGTGTTCTGCTGTAAGTGAGGGTGAGATGTTGGAGTTCAGGAGTGTGTTCTGCTGTAAGTGATGATGAGATGTTGGTGTTCAGGAGTGTGTTCTGCTGTAAGTGATGGCGAGATGTTGGTGTTCAGGAGTGTGTTCTGCTGTAAGTGATGATGAGATGTTGGTGTTCAGGAGTGTGTTCTGCTGTAAGTGATGATGAGATGTTGGTGTTCAGGAGTGTGTTCTGCTGTAAGTGATGATGAGATGTTGGTGTTCAGGAGTGTGTTCTGCTGTAAGTGATGGTGAGATGTTGGAGTTCAGGAGTGTGTTCTGCTGTAAGTGATGATGAGATGTTGGTGTTCAGGAGTGTGTTCTGCTGTAAGTGATGGTGAGATGTTGGTGTTCAGGAGTGTGTTCTGCTGTAAGTGATGGTGAGATGTTGGTGTTCAGGAGTGTGTTCTGCTGTAAGTGATGGTGAGATGTTGGTGTTCAGGAGTGTGTTCTGCTGTAAGTGATGATGAGATGTTGGTGTTCAGGAGTGTGTTCTGCTGTAAGTGATGATGAGATGTTGGTGTTCAGGAGTGTGTTCTGCTGTAAGTGATGGTGAGATGTTGGTGTTCAGGAGTGTGTTCTGCTGTAAGTGATGATGAGATGTTGGTGTTCAGGAGTGTGTTCTGCTGTAAGTGACGATGAGATGTTGGTGTTCAGGAGTGTGTTCTGCTGTAAGTGATGATGAGATGTTGGTGTTCAGGAGTGTGTTCTGCTGTAAGTGATGGTGAGATGTTGGTGTTCAGGAGTGTGTTCTGCTGTAAGTGATGATGAGATGTTGGTGTTCAGGAGTGTGTTCTGCTGTAAGTGATGGTGAGATGTTGGTGTTCAGGAGTGTGTTCTGCTGTAAGTGATGGTGAGATGTTGGTGTTCAGGAGTGTGTTCTGCTGTAAGTGATGATGAGATGTTGGTGTTCAGGAGTGTGTTCTGCTGTAAGTGACGATGAGATGTTGGTGTTCAGGAGTGTGTTCTGCTGTAAGTGACGATGAGATGTTGGTGTTCAGGAGTGTGTTCTGCTGTAAGTGATGATGAGATGTTGGTGTTCAGGAGTGTGTTCTGCTGTAAGTGATGGTGAGATGTTGGTGTTCAGGAGTGTGTTCTGCTGTAAGTGATGGTGAGATGTTGGTGTTCAGGAGTGTGTTCTGCTGTAAGTGATGGTGAGATGTTGGTGTTCAGGAGTGTGTTCTGCTGTAAGTGATGATGAGATGTTGGTGTTCAGGAGTGTGTTCTGCTGTAAGTGACGATGAGATGTTGGTGTTCAGGAGTGTGTTCTGCTGTAAGTGATGATGAGATGTTGGTGTTCAGGAGTGTGTTCTGCTGTAAGTGATGGTGAGATGTTGGTGTTCAGGAGTGTGTTCTGCTGTAAGTGATGATGAGATGTTGGTGTTCAGGAGTGTGTTCTGCTGTAAGTGATGATGAGATGTTGGTGTTCAGGAGTGTGTTCTGCTGTAAGTGATGATGAGATGTTGGTGTTCAGGAGTGTGTTCTGCTGTAAGTGATGGTGAGATGTTGGTGTTCAGGAGTGTGTTCTGCTGTAAGTGATGATGAGATGTTGGTGTTCAGGAGTGTGTTCTGCAGTAAGTGATGATGAGATGTTGGTGTTCAGGAGTGTGTTCTGCTGTAAGTGATGATGAGATGTTGGTGTTCAGGAGTGTGTTCTGCAGTAAGTGATGATGAGATGTTGGTGTTCAGGAGTGTGTTCTGCTGTAAGTGATGGTGAGATGTTGGAGTTCAGGAGTGTGTTCTGCTGTAAGTGATGGTGAGATGTTGGAGTTCAGGAGTGTGTTCTGCTGTAAGTGATGGTGAGATGTTGGTGTTCAGGAGTGTGTTCTGCTGTAAGTGATGATGATATGTTGGTGTTCAGGAGTGTGTTCTGCTGTAAGTGATGATGATATGTTGGTGTTCAGGAGTGTGTTCTGCTGTAAGTGATGGTGAGATGTTGGTGTTCAGGAGTGTGTTCTGCTGTAAGTGATGATGAGATGTTGGTGTTCAGGAGTGTGTTCTGCTGTAAGTGATGGTGAGATGTTGGTGTTCAGGAGTGTGTTCTGCTGTAAGTGATGATGATATGTTGGTGTTCAGGAGTGTGTTCTGCTGTAAGTGATGATGATATGTTGGTGTTCAGGAGTGTGTTCTGCTGTAAGTGATGGTGAGATGTTGGTGTTCAGGAGTGTGTTCTGCTGTAAGTGATGATGAGATGTTGGTGTTCAGGAGTGTGTTCTGCTGTAAGTGATGATGAGATGTTGGTGTTCAGGAGTGTGTTCTGCTGTAAGTGATGGTGAGATGTTGGTGTTCAGAGGTGTTTTGCTGTAAGTTATGATGAGATGTTGGTGTTCAGGAGTGTGTTCTGCTGTAAGTGATGATGAGATGTTGGTGTTCAGGAGTGTGTTCTGCTGTAAGTGATGATGAGATGTTGGAGTTCAGGAGTGTGTTCTGCTGTAAGTGATGGTTTATTAAAGCTGATGGCATCTTTACAGTGTTTCTGCTCTCGCCTGCAGCGCTGCGCATTACTGATGCATTATTACACGCTCGCATGCTCTCCTATCAACTGCTCCTCAACTAATGTTAATAGACTAGAAAATTGAGACATTTATGAAGTATGGGCAGTGTTTATGAAAAAATCCATAAAATATGACAAGGGCGAGGTGAGATGAAAGCGGGCTTTAATAGATGATGGCGACGGGAGAGCGCACCGCGAGCGCTGACGAGATCCTCCTACCAGATCCTCATTTACACACGCTACAAACACAGTTAAATGTTCTAATTAATCTGAACACACACTCCTCCTGCCCAGAGCCTCATTAACTGATCCTGCTAATGAAGAGGCTTCCACACACTCACCATCAGAAAACACACACACACACACACACACACACACACACACACACACACACACACACACACACACACACACACACACACACACACACACACACACACACACACACACACACACACACACACACACACACACACACACACACTCATAAAACACACTCACACACTCACCATCAGAAAACACTGATATATGATTATAAATATATACACACACACACACACACACACACACACACACACACACACACACACACACACACACACACACACACACACACACCTTACTATCCTAATTGTGAAGCTTTAGCTTCTCCTTGATCCACCAGTTAAAAACTGAACTGAAAGCTGTGTAAGGGTGTGTGGAGACCCTGGAAACACCACAGACCCCTGACCTCTCCCAAACCTCAGTGTAGGATCAGATCGTCTAGTAAAAGCATCCGGCCTCTAGTGTCGCCATCCAGTCTCTGCATCTGCACTAAAATTACTTATTATTTAGTGCTTATAAGAAGTAAGAACTGCAGTTTTCAGCATGTTTGTCTAGTGTTAAGACCTAACAGTATTTCTAGTGACTGGATTTAAGATCAAATATTCTAGTTTTAATGCAATTTTCACTTTATTTATTTATTATTCAATTCTTCAGTAAGAACTGCAGTTTTCAGCATGTTTGTCTAGTTTTAAGATCCAATAGCATTTATTAGTGACTGTTTTCCAGAACTCTTCCAGGTCAGCTGTGCTTTTGCAGATTCACTTGCTTGATTTGAGTTCACTTTGCCCAGATCTAAGAGCATCTCGCTTGTTTCAGAAAGAGCATTTTGTGCAGTGTTAATGCAAAAAATGCTTTTCTTACTCAGTATTTTTGTCTTGTTTGCAGTCCATACATCTAAACATTCTTACATCAAGAAGCATTTGCTATATGAGTAAAATGACAAGAAATTCTGTCTTGTTTCCCGATAAAAATGTTCAAGTTTTTGCTTAAAACAAGGAAAATGATCTGCCAATGGGGTTATAAATAATAATCTTGTTTTCCATTTGAATTAAGATTATTCTTCTGACCCCATTGGCAGATCATTTTGCTTGTTTTAATTTTATTTATTTGGATAATTTGACTCATCTAGTAAATGCTTCTTGATTCAATATTTTTAGATATTTGGACTGGAAACAAGACAAAAACACTGAGTAAGAAAAGCATTTTCCTGTTATTGAGAGCGAAGAGTTCATTGACGGCTCTTATCGGAGCGTCAGAAGCAGGCGTCCCGTCAATATTCCTCAATGGAGGCGGATTACAGTCCCGGAGCGTCTCGGGAGAATCCCAGCTCATTGTTTTAATCGAGTTACACCCTTAAGCAGATTACGGAGACGTTCCCGCAGCACACGCACTCATTGTGGGCGGCAGAACCAGATTTCTCCCCAATGCAAATCCAATTGCGGGGCCACGCGTGGTTCCTCGGGAATGAAACAAGCCTCCCGGTGGAGTGGGCGTATTCCCGAAACTGGGACTAACAGGACTACGTGTTAAAGGGGATTACTCCACATGTCCCAGGGTGGCGTGCTGATCGTGATTTAACAGTGTTTGTGTTTCTGTTACGATCGCTGGAGTTTCAGTCGCTCTTCCGAAGGGATTTTCCTGAACGGGAAACATTAAATCACCAAAGTGTGCGTCGACACGCAATTTACAACTCCTGCTGTTAACCACGACTTTGGTTAATGAAGGGTCAGCCCAACCATCTGCCAACATGCAAAGCCTAATCGTCTGTTATGAGACCAAATTGATTTTTTCTTTTTTTCATTCGCTTGGAAAAATGTTTCTTCCCTCCATTTGCCGGAAGACACGCAATATTAGCAAGGTGTAAAAGCCACTAATGCGACGTCAAACATCATTCGATCATCCCTCATTACATCCAGCATCCTTTTGCAGGACATAAATATAAATGATAAACAGCAAATTGAATTTGCATAAACATCCAAATACCGGCCCAGGATCATCAGATGTGGGAGAAGAGCGGAAGCTGAGTCTGCCACACGTCCAGCGTTCCTCATTACGGATATCAGGACTATTATGCTAATCGTGACCTCGGCGCGCAGGCTAATCAGGGGCGAAACGGGAGAATACAAACCTAATTCATTTAATCTAAAGGACGCGAGCGCGAGGGCCTGGAGACACAGGAACACCAACACAAAGGTTAACGAACGTGCCTCATCACATCTGATCAGCATCGGGACAACATCAGCCTGTTCTCTGCAATTAGACCAGGGCTTTGATGATGAACACACACACTGATGATTGCACATCTCACACACACTTTACAAACAGCGCCTGGAGTCATTGTTTCACTCCAACACATGCTCAACGTTCAGGAAAACTCAATATTATGATGAAACCCAGTTTAAAACCAATTAATTGTTTGATATTGTTCTTTTCTAGCAATAGAGAAAAATGTATTGTTAAATCAACATTGAACGCCTGGGTTAGCCGTCCAGCTGCACCTAGTGTGGGACAAATATTACAAGAAAATCCTTTTACTTTCAATAACAGGATTAATTGTGACAGGAAAATTGTTTTGGCTATCAAAATGTAAGTTAATTAAATTCAATTAAGAACAGCATATGAGTCTGACAAGACACTTCACAATTAAAAAATGAATTTTTTTTTTACTTATTTTTAATTCTGAAGTGTCTTTACAGCGGAGTTAATATTAACCAAAACCTTTAAAAAAAACATAAAACGCATAATATAAAAACATTATATAATAAAACATAATATTAACTAATTTTAATTCAGCTAGTTGCAACATTTCTCATTTTCGGTTTAGTTTAACTTGATTCACTAAAGTAACTAAAACCTAAATTTAAATGAAATGAATAAAAAATGATATTATTATATAAAAAACTATATAATATGAAATAAAATGTATAATATATAATATAACTTCAGAATAAAAAATAATGTCATTTTTCTACTTTTTACTCATTTTAATTCAGCTAGTTACAACATTGCATCATTTCTTATTTTTGTTTAGTTTAATTTGATACACTAAAGTAACTACAATTTTAATAAAATTCATAAAAACTATATAGACACATAAAAATAAAAAAACTAATAAAAATGACAAAACACAGAAAACAATTGCAAAAATATAAAATGTAAACCGTGAATTAAACCCTACAGAAGTGTCTCAGTATCAGCAGCATAACCCAGTCTCTCGGACTCGTGCGCCGTTCTCCTCTGAACACTCACGCTAGCCTTTTCTCCAGACTAAATCTAATAATGAATCAGTGGTTATTGGCGGGAAAGGTCGAGGGGGATTCCTCATTGGAGCGCGTGGCGGGGGGTTAGCGTGCGTGCGGGCTCAGCGTGGGGCTAATTATATCACTGTGGGGCCGAGTCTACAGGCTCCACTTCAGCACATGTGACGCGAGCGCTGGCTGTCATGTGTGTGTGTGTGTGTGTGTGTGTGTGTGTGACGGGCTGTGCAACTGAGTTTACCCGTGATTGAGCTGTTGAGTTTAGCATATTACACTCGCTGTGTGCTAATTCAACACAGATTAGCATATAGAGCGATCGCGCCTCAATCATGTCAGCCTTTGTTTCCTCCATAAGAGGCTTTCACACCGGAGGAACCGCTCCAGAGTCCCTGGAACTACTGCCGGAAGATCCCGGACTTACATGCACAACTTCTGTTTCAGTCGGACTGAGTTTATCCCGACTGGTGAATCTGAGCGTAGTGTTTACATGAACGCTAGACATGTGATCGGGTTGATGTGCGCGTTCATATGTCACAAGCTTCAAATAGCGATAGATTGTATGACATGCACGAATATACAGAGTTTCCCGATGTTTGTGCATACTCACTATTCTCCTACACTGGCTCTTTATTGAGCGTATAAGCCGTTGTGCCGCTGCTTATATTGATCACACAGTAAAACTGGCCAGTCGTGTGTGTGTGTGTGTGTGAGCGTCTGAAGCCAGCACTGGTGGGCCGATGTCCTGCTCCTCTTCACACACACAGGGAAAGGAGGATTATAGGAGGACGAGACACTCGTTTATACAACACATTATTCATCAGGAGAACAGCTCGTTCCACGCATCACACGTCATTACGCTATTGCTACGTCATTACACTATTGCTACGTCATAACGCTATTGCTACGTCATTACGCTATTGCTACGTCATAACGCTATTGCTACGTCATAACGCTATTGCTACGTCATAACGCTATTGCTACGTCATTACGCTATTGCTACGTCATAACGCTATTGCTACGTCATAACGCTATTGCTACGTCATAACGCTATTGCTACGTCATAACGCTATTGCTACGTCATAACGCTATTGCTACGTCATAACGCTATTGCTACGTCATTACGCTATTGCTACGTCATAACGCTATTGCTACGTCATAACGCTATTGCTACGTCATAACGCTATTGCTACGTCATAACGCTATTGCTACGTCATTACGCTATTGCTACGTCATAACGCTATTGCTACGTCATAACGCTATTGCTACGTCATAACGCTATTGCTACGTCATTACGCTATTGCTACGTCATAACGCTATTGCTACGTCATAACGCTATTGCTACGTCATTACGCTATTGCTACGTCATAACGCTATTGCTACGTCATTACGCTATTGCTACGTCATTACGCTATTGCTACGTCATTACGCTATTGCTACGTCATAACGCTATTGCTACGTCATTACGCTATTGCTACGTCATTACGCTATTGCTACGTCATTACGCTATTGCTACGTCATTACGCTATTGCTACGTCATAACGCTATTGCTACGTCATTACGCTATTGCTACGTCATTACGCTATTGCTACGTCATAACGCTATTGCTACGTCATTACGCTATTGCTACGTCATAACGCTATTGCTACGTCATTACGCTATTGCTACGTCATTACGCTATTGCTACGTCATTACGCTATTGCTACGTCATTACACTATTGCTACGTCATTACACTATTGCTACGTCATTACGCTATTGCTACGTCATAACGCTATTGCTACGTCATTACGCTATTGCTACGTCATTACGCTATTGCTACGTCATAACGCTATTGCTACGTCATTACGCTATTGCTACGTCATTACGCTATTGCTACGTCATTACACTATTGCTACGTCATTACACTATTGCTACGTCATCGCACATGCGCAGTGCCTTCAGTTTCGGTTTTCAATCTGATCAAGTGTTCACATGTTCTCTGGATCGATTAGAAAAGGAATAAACACTCCTTTCAATCCCATCGAAATTTCAGTCGGATCAAGACTAATCGGATCGATTAAGGCGTTTACATGAAGCTTTCAGTGCGATTGAGCCGTCAGTCACATGACTAATGGATTATTGGTTGCATGTAAACTCAGTGGCGTTAGTGTTCGCTGATTGGCCAAACGCATGAAACACCAGCACCCGCCATTTAAAAAAAAGCAGTGTAAACACACAGATTATAGCCTAAATATTTACTCCAGAAACTAACTCTACGAACAGGTAAAACAGGGATAGATGAGGAGAAAACCCAACGCAGCTTCGAGGAAACCAAGAGAAACAACAACCACACGGCATACGCTAATCACATCACTGTCTACTTTCTAACAGTTCTATCTACTAATGTATTACAGGAGTGTTAGACAGATCGTACACTAATGAACATGGAGAATGTGAGCTCAGTCGTTCTCAGCGCCGTCAAAATAAAAGTCCCAACAACAAGCGAGTCTCACGTCACTTCAGAGTTCCTACTGGCGCTCGAACGCAACCAGGAAACTTTCCTAAGGGAACCATCAGTTCTCTTACGAGAGGTACTCTCGTACTGCGTAAATCTTACGCTAGGGGAAAATCTCTTTTCCACGAGATACTGAAGCCAAAAAATTATCCTTAATTTTGAAATAATGTAAAACGCGTTGCGGCAGCATGCAGACACAGGCGAGACGGCTTGTGCGCCTATTGGCTGCCCTGCGGCAACTGCAGCAGCCTATCGATAAGGCCCACTCGTGACGTCAGCTCCAATGGGGGCGCTTCGCGCCCAATACGTCACGTCCCGCCAGAATGGGCGTGGTCTAGGGCTATAAACATAGCTTCGAGAGGCTAGCTCACTGATTTTTCATCTCTTCAGCGAAGCTCTCGCATCGCTGGATCCGGAGAGAAGCCGCGCCGTCTGAAAAAGCCTTTCAGCGGGACGAGTCGACACTCTGAAGCCGCTGGCCGCGCCGCCTTCAGTTGCCTTCCTGCTGCGCTATCCGGCGTTATATCCTTTCTCTGCTACTGTGTTTTGTATATGTGTGTGTGCTCGCCGCCGCGACACACACTCTCATTGCACTAAAAGAGCCGGGCGTCTTTTTCAAGACGCCCCTTTCCTGAGGATCACGCAGCTCTCGCGCTCGCGCTCGCGCTCGCGCTCGCTGACGGCGACCGCCCTCACTGCGAGCCAGTTACTGCCTGGTGACTCTGAGGACTCACCTGGCATCCTTCTCCGAGACTGCTCCTCCGCCCCCCCCAACCCGCAAAGCTCGCCGGTGCGCCCGCTTGCCTTGCCTGCTTGGGGGATGATACCTGCTCTCCCTCTGTTCGAGCCGCGCAAACCGCGCCGTTCACAGGGGATGTCAGGAGCGGACGGTCACGGGGCTAGCTTTCTCTCTCCCTCTGTTCGAGCCGCGCAAACTGCGCCGTTCACAAGGGAGGCTGGAAGCGGACGATCGGGGTTAGCTTTTCTTTACGTTACAAGAAAGCTATCCTGCCCTTGCGCCCCATTCACGCGTCACTCACCGGCGAAAAGACAACTCAGTTCCCTGATTAGGCGACTGGAAATATCAATATTGCAGCAAACGAGCCTGTTGTAACACGCACGCTTGCAAGCAAACGCCGAAGAAAACATGTTGACGCTCTCTTATATGCTCATGCATCTATACACCTTTGTGTTCCCCCCCTGTGGCTCAGTGGCGGAATCTTAGGTTTTTCGCACGAGAGATCGGGGTTCGAATCCCGGTCTAACGGCAGATATATTATGCCGCCAATGCTTCGCTCTGTCAGTTCCCTGAAAGGCGACTGCAGATGTGCATTTTGCAGCCAACGAGCGCGCTGTGCAACCCGCTCGCCTGCACCCAAACACCGTTTCTATGGTTCCCGTGCGTCACTGGCGAAAGGAGAAAAGGGTGTTTTAGCCCCGCTGCGGCCGGGCCGACCTCCACTCCTGACACATTTCTCATTCCCCTCTTAAGTTCAGGTGACTGGAAATGTCAATATTGCAGTGAGCGAGCCTGTTGTTTTGCACGCACGCCTGCAAACAAACGCCAGCATGTTGACGCTCTTTGATAATACTCGCGCTACTGAATGTCTATGTGTCTTCCTCTGTGGTCCAGTGGTAGATCGTCAGATTTTCACGCGAGAGACCCGCGATCGAATCCCGGGTCTACCGGCAAAACACATTTTTTGCCGTCAATTCTCGCTCTGGCAGTTCCCTGAAAAGGCGACTGCAGATGTGTATTTTGCAGCCAACGAGCGCGTGGTACAACCCGTTCGCCTGCACCCAAACTCTGTTTCTATGGTTTCCGCCTCTGAAGTTCAGACGACTGGAAATGTCAATATTGCAGTGAACAAGCCTGCTGTAATACACGCACGCCTGCAAACAAACGCCAGCATGTTGACGCTTTCTGTTTCTATGGCAACTTCTCGCTCGTTCAGTTCCAGTAAATGCGACTGTTCCAGTGTATTCTGCAGTAAACAAGTCGGCGAAAACAGCCCGCTTGCCTGCACACAAACGCCGCTTTTACGGCTACCCAGATAAATCCCATAAGAGTGTATTTTCTGGTGTCCCGGCCACGGCCGATGGTGTTACGAATGTAGACGAAAATTCCTACACACAAACACAGCCCGTCACACAGGGCTCGCGCACATGAAATCGACCCAGGTCGATTGCGCATTAAACGTGGTAAATGTGCCCACTGCCCAGTGCCCACAAACACTACGTTCCGCATATCTCAAGGTTTCTGTAAAAACAAAACCAACGTGCATTCGCTCTGCTCAGGCGGACAATGCTCTCAGTGTTGTAAATGTGCCCGCTATCCCGCGCCCACATTCACACATAGACATGACAGGTCCTACGGGACTCGCCCAGCCCTCCCCTCTCGGTTGACCACCGCAAAGGAGTCGAGCGCGGGCAATCTGCCCGCTGTTATCAGCGCGCCCCCTGCCTCGAAGCGCGACGCTTATGTTACAGCACACCGAAGCCCCTCTGTCGCTGAGCGACCAGAGCGCGCTCCGCATTCAGCCCCTAGCCATTCGTGCAGATGCATGGGCAAGGCTACCCGGGGGTTTTGAAGTGGGTGCTAGACATTATAGAAAGAGGCTATTCGCTACAGTTTCGCCGACGCCCTCGCCGCTATGTGACGCGCGTCGAAGCTACGGTAAAAATAGAAGTAGCACCACCTACTTCGAGCCGAAATTTTGAAACTGTTGAGCAAAGGGGCCATAGAGCCTTTATCTCAAGCTCAGAGTGAAGGAGGGCTATACAGCAGATACTTCCTGGTACTGAAAAAAGACGGGGGTCTCAGACCCATACTAGATCTAAGGCAACTGAACAGAGTGCTTGCGAAGCAACAGTTCGGAATGCTCACGACCAGAAAAACCCTCACGCACATTCGCCGAGGAGATTGGTTTGTGTCAATAGATCTGAAAGACGCATATTTCAAATACAAATAGCGTCACGTCACAGGCGACGTTTGAGATTCGCCTTCGAGGGCCAGGCATATCAGTGCTCAGTCCTACCGTTCGGCTTGTCTCTAGCCGCTCGCACCCCTCAGACTACAGGGCATGCGAGTATTGAACTACTTGGACGATTGGCTGATTCTAGCTCAATCTCACTCGGTGCTCATAGAGCACAGGACCATTTTGCTCGATCACCTCGAGAATCTGGGTCAATTGGGCGAAGAGTTCTCTGTCTCCCAGACAGATAATATCTTTTCTGGGCACAGAACTGGACTCGCTGTCTATGATAGCGCGACTGTCACCAGAGCGCGTACTAGACATTCAGCGCGCAGCGAGCTCTTTCCGCTGCGGCGCATCTGTCCCGCTCAAGAAATTTCAGAGGATGCTAGGTCTCATGGCCTCAGCATCATCAGTACTTCAGTTGGGCTTGCTTCGCATGCGCCCGCTACAGTTCTGGCTGAAAGCGCGAGTACCGCGCCGAGCGTGGGCTTCCGGTCTGCTTCGTCTCAAGGTCAATCAGAAATGCATCGCAGCTCTGAAACCTGGGAAAGCAAACGACTTGTACCAATCAGGTGTTAGCCTGGGGACTTCCTCGAGTGTGAAGGTAGTGTCTACGGACGCCTCCACCTTGGGATGGGGAGCACTGCTCAAGGGCAGACCGTTCTTCGGCCAATGGTCAGAACGGGAGAAGCTTCTACACATAAACTGCCTCGAAATGTTGGCAGTAGACAACGCACTGACGCGTTTTTGTCCCTAAATACGAGGACACCACGTCCTGGTCCGCTCGGACAACATGTCAGTGGTGTCCTACATAAATCGCCAGGGCGGCCTCAGGTCCCGAAACCTGCACAGGCTGACAGAACGCCTCCTGGTGTGGGCTCAGCGCAACCTGCTCTCGCCGAGAGCAGCGCATGTGCCAGGGCTCCTGAACGTAGGACCGGACAGACTGTCCAGAAACAATGTTACGACAGGCGAATGGCCTCTACACCCACAGACAGTCCAGCTGCTGTGGAAGAAATTCGGCAGAGCGGAAGTAGACCTGTTCGCGTCTCAAGAAAACGCTCACTGTCTGGAATTTTTCTCCAATTTTTCTCCAAGAGCAGGGACGCGCTGGCTCACGTATGGCCCCGCCGCCCGCTCTATGCCTTTCCTCCCGTCTTTCTCCTGCCTCAGGTGATAGAACGGATCAGAGAAGGATGCTCAGTGCTACTCGTAGCGCCGTTCTGGAAAAACCAACCCTGGTTCCCAGTTCTGATGCAGCTAGCAAGCACTGCCCCATGGCCAGTGCCAGTGAGGAGGGACCTCCTCTCTCAGGCCAAGGGCTCGTTTTGGCATCCGCGCCCAGAGCTGTGGTCCCTTCATGTTTGGGCCATCAACGGGTACCCGCTGACCGCCCCCAAGCGGAGTGTTAAACACGATCACGCAGGCTAGAGCTCCGTCTATGCGACGTCTCTATTCCTCGAAATGGTCAGTGTTCTCCAGCTGGTGCACAGCTCGTGGCGTGTCGCCCCTAGACTGTGGGGTGACGGAGGTTCTCTCCTTCCTACAAGAGCTGTTGGACAAGGGCAGGACCCCTTCCACGCTCAAAGTGTATGTGGCGGCCATAGCAGCGTTCTCAAAAACAACGCTGGGTCAGTCAGTAGGAAGGAACGATTTAGTCATCGTCTTCCTTAGAGGAGCTAAGAGACTGAATCCTCCCAGACCTCCCTCAGTCCCTGTATGGAACCTTTCTACAGTGCTGGAAGCCATGAAAGGTAACCCATTCGAGCCTTTACAGACGATTGGTCTTAAACACCTGTCTTTCAAGACAGTGTTTCTTCTGGCTCTCGCTTCAGTGAAGCGCACAGGGGACTTACACGCGCTCTCAGTAAGCGCGACGTGTATGGAGTTTGGGCCTAATGACTCAAGAGTTATACTCAAACCTAAGCACGGTTATGTTCCAAAATCCCTCAACACACCGTTTAGGGCGCAGGTCATTCCCTGTCAGCCTTACCGGTCTCTGACGAGGAAGGAGACGCAAGCTTCCTTTGCCCAGTCAGAGCATTAAGAGCTTATGTGTCTCGCACGTCTGTTTTCAGACAGACAGAGCAGATCTTTGTTTTCACTCTACGGACGTTCTAAGGGACTTGCCGTGTCGAAACAGAGCCTATCCAGTTGGATAGTTGATGCTATAGCGCTGGCTTATACCTCTAAGGGCTTACAGTGCCCATTTGGAGTCAGAGCACACTCCACGAGAGGCGTGGCCTCGTCGTGGGCTTGGTCTAGTGGGATTGCCTTGCAAGATATCTGTATGGCGACAGGCTGGGCCTCCCCGTCTGCATTTATAAGGTTTTATAACCTAGAGGTTCCCGCCTTGCAGGCTAAGCTGCTTTCGGTCTAAAATCGGTACTGTCTGCCCTGATGTGTTCGGGCCAGAATACTGAAACTGCTTGAGCAAATGCTCGCTGTTGGATCGCGCAGCTCTATGGGCAGTGTGTAAGACCCACTATATTCGTCAGTCCAGGCCGGGGGTCGCCCTGACTGTACGACACATCATCAGTATAACTGCTCCTTATAAGATGTTATATTATTACAGGAATGATGCTATTCTAGCCACTCTTTCCTGGGCTCTCTGTGAGTCCCTTATGATCATGTACTATATGAGCCCGGGCACTTGCCCTTGGGACTTTGGTGCTGGATCTTAGCATGCACGGCGTTTTACACTGTTTCCCCTAGCGTAAGATTTACGCAGTACGAGAGTACCTCTCGTAAGAGAACGTACTCGGTTACTAACGTAACCTCGGTTCTCTCTAGAGAGGAAACGAGTACTGCGTATCTTGCCGTGCCTGCACACGCTCTGGTTCGCTTCGGCGATGAAAAACCAGTGAGCTAGCCTCTCGAAGCTATGTTTATAGCCCTAGACCACGCCCATTCTGGCGGGACGTGACGTATTGGGCGCGAAGCGCCCCCATTGGAGCTGACGTCACGAGTGGGCCTTATCGATAGGCTGCTGCAGTTGCCGCAGGGCAGCCAATAGGCGCACAAGCCGTCTCGCCTGTGTCTGCATGCTGCCGCAACGCGTTTTACATTATTTCAAAATTAAGGATAATTTTTTGGCTTCAGTATCTCGTGGAAAAGAGATTTTCCCCTAGCGTAAGATTTACGCAGTACTCGTTTCCTCTCTAGAGAGAACCGAGGTTACGTTAGTAACCGAGTACGTTCTCGGAGAACCACCTTGGAGGCTCGTTCCTAGAACTCAGTTCCTGCACTGTAAAACATTATCATGATTTTAACGGTAAATATGCTACGGTGAAAAACTGTTAATTGGTGAACAGAAAGTGTGTGTACTGTAGGCTATACGGTGAATAACTGTGACAGATCTAACCCTACATTTAATGTAATTTTACAGTCAAATACAGTTAAATTCACACGTCAAGTTTTTGGAAGTGAAAAAGAATAAGTTATTGTATAATATACAGTGAAAAAACGTAAATTGACATTCCCACAATTCCCTGCGTGACTCTTCACATTTTATGTAATTTTGTTGAAATAACTGTTTCTTCATAGTTTTTCTTAGTTTTTTTCTAATGAATGGTGTACATTAGGGCTTTATGTTACATTTAATGTTGTTCAATTAATGTTTATTGCATTTTTTTAAATTTCATGTGAGTTACCATTATGGTGTTTGGTGTGTGTGTGTGTGTGTGTGTGTGTGTGTGTGTGTGTGTGTGTGTGTGTGTGTGTGTGAATGACACTGTGTGTGAATGAAGCTTCTATATATTACTATTAACTTTCTTGTGGAAAAGCTGTTTGCGATGAGCTTTGATTGATCATGTGACTCTCATCACAGCTGTGATTGGTGGATATCAGTGCATTACAATGGTACAAAACAGATAATAGTATTTCAATAGATCGGAAAATTAACATTATATTAAATAATGAAATACTTTTTTTTACTGTAAATTTAACTCTGTAAAACCTAAAATGTTGCTATAGTATTTCTTACGGTAAATTTCTGGAAACCACAGCTGCCAGTTTATTACCGTAAATGTAAGTTTACGAGTCGAATGAAAGTGCTGGTACCTGCGCGGCCTGGCTGTAGGGCCCGATGCTGGCCGGGGCCCAGTGAGACCGGCTCTGGACGTGAAGTGTGTGTCTCTGAGGAAAGCTGTCGTTCTCGCTCGCCGTCGTCCAATCGTGAAGCAGAACGTCCATCTGAAGATGCTGACCGAGCGGGAGAGACGCCTGGACACACACCCTGACGAGACAACACACACTGAACAGCGTGTAACCAAACGTAACAAACGAGACCTTCCCAGACTTCCTATGTTGTCTATGAAAGCCTGATTTTTATGTGAAGGACTAGATCCATTTTTGCAACTGATAATGTTCAAACATTATTAAAAACAAGTGAACAGTCAGTAATAAAATAAGAACAAATACACAACTTACAGGCAGAGATGAAGACTAAATAACAAAGTTAAACTCTAACAGTGTTCAAGTACAGAAATTAATAATTAGGCCTAAATGTAAAATAACACTATTTGTTCACTGTAGAAATTAAATATAGTTTAATCTTTGTTAAAGCTGTATTTTGTTGTTTTATTAACATTAATGACACAGACGACAGCAGGAACATTAGTCTGGTGTCACTTTAAGACTGAATATACTGACAAACATCCGGTTTCTTTCTCAACTGTTCACTGACGACAGAACCGAGAGAACACTCGCCGAGACGGGCATCATTCTGTCTCTCTCTCTCTCTCTCTCTCTCTGTGTGTGTGTGCACGCGCTTCCGGTGTGTGTGTGTGTGTGTGTGTGCACGCGCTTCAGGTGTGTGTGTGTGTGTGTGTGTGCACGCGCTTCAGGTGTGTGTGTGTGTGTGTGTGTGCACGCGCTTCAGGTGTGTGTGTGTGTGTGTGTGTGCACGCGCTTCAGGTGTGTGTGTGTGTGCACGCGCTTCAGGTGTGTGTGTGTGTGTGCACGCGCTTCAGGTGTGTGTGTGTGCGTGTGCACGCGCTTCAGGTGTGTGTGTGTGTGTGTGTGTGTGTGTGCACGCGCTTCAGGTGTGTGTGTGTGTGTGTGCACGCGCTTCAGGTGTGTGTGTGTGTGTGTGTGCACGCGCTTCAGGTGTGTGTGTGTGTGTGTGTGTGTGCACGCGCTTCAGGTGTGTGTGTGTGTGTGTGTGCACGTGCTTCAGGTGTGTGTGTGTGTGTGCACGCGCTTCAGGTGTGTGTGTGTGTGTGCACGCGCTTCAGGTGTGTGTGTGTGTGTGTGTGCACGCGCTTCAGGTGTGTGTGTGTGTGTGTGCACGCGCTTCAGGTGTGTGTGTGTGTGCACGCGCTTCAGGTGTGTGTGTGTGTGTGTGCACGCGCTTCAGGTGTGTGTGTGTGTGTGTGTGTGTGTGTGTGTGTGTGTGTGTGTGCACGCGCTTCAGGTGTGTGTGTGTGTGTGTGTGTGTGTGTGCACGCGCTTCGGGTGTGTGTGTGTGTGTGTGCACGCGCTTCGGGTGTGTGTGTGTGCACGCGCTTCGGGTGTGTGTGTGTGTGTGTGTGTGTGTGTGTGTGTGTGTGTGTGTGTGTGTGTGTGTGTGTGTGTGTGTGCGCGCACAGATAACTCGCGAGTCCCAATTTTCGCCTCTTCTTCCACGTTTAAAATAGTTTGTAAATTGCCAAGACAAAACACGTCCAAATGATAAACTTTCACTCTATGATGGTTAAACAGCAGTTAATCCGCGAATCACACGCATGCCGATCCGTGGGGAGCCGATCCGTACGGATAAACGGCGATCCGTCGCACCTCTACTGGGAAGGGCTCGTTTCGTTACAAGCTGTTCAAACACTGGCAGTAAAAAAGTGATTAATAACAAGAAAATTCCTCCATATAACACCGGTAAAGGAGGAGACTTTCAACCCGCTTTGTATAGTTCTGTTGGTAGTGTAAATACAGTGTGTGCTCTTTCTCCATGATATATCACCGTTTATTTGTCAGTAAAATCCGCTGGATGACGCAAAATGAAGTGTTTTGTCTGTGAACAGCTCGAGAGCTTTTAAAACTACAGATTACATCTGCAATTGAATATTCCCGCCCAGAGACAGTCTGATCGACACAAGAGCCGCCGAAATCAAGTGCATTGTGGGTGTTGAAGTTTTTGACAATTTTTTATATATTTTTTAAGATCAAATGTTATAATTCCATTGTCATTTTTATAACCAATACCCATATTTCTAGTTATTCTCAGCTCTAAAACATATTAGCAGGTATAAATTGTATATTCTCTCGTCAATTTTATATATATACTTTTTTTTTTTTTTAAATAATTAATTTTTCATTTTAATTCATTCAGGATTCACACGGTCTTGGAAACCTGAATATATGAGAAAGTGTGATTTCTAGACCTGGTAAAGTCATGAAAAATAATAAATGTATGTAAATCTATGGGTATTTTTATTTGTATAATGAATATACATTTTTCTAGTTATTCCAAGCACTAGAATATATCACCAGGAATAAATTGTGAGTAAAAAAAAACAACAACTAAGATTCACTAACACTATTTGAAACCTTTATTCATCATGAATTATAAAGGTATTCATAATGCACATTGTAATGCATTAAATATTTTAATACTGTAACAAAAGTTAAACCCATTATAATATGAACAGATTTATTGTTGCATCATTGGTTGTTTTAATGCATTGTACTTTCTAAAGGTTTCCGTAACCAATAACTGCGGTTACAATTATTCATTCAATGCATTATAAGGAGCATCATTAATGCATTAAAATAGCTTTATAATGCATTATACATAAAGGCTTAGAGTGAAAGTGTACCTGGCGGGCGGATTGAGTGTGAAGAAGCTCTGATACACTGAGTTGATGAGGCTGAAGTTCTGCATGTCCCTGACGTACAGATGAACCAGAAGCACATGCTTCATCAGCCAGCAGTCCTCCTGCAGACGCCCTGAGAACACACACACACACACACACACACACACACACACACACACACAAACACACATACTGGTTTTTGTGAATTACCAGGACACTGCAGCCCAAACAGGTGTGTTGGTGTATTAGGGGGACACCCCTTTCCACTTGCTGTACAGAGATGTGGTGAAGATCAAAAAATCTATTTTGACCCATACAACACAGATTTCACTTTAAAGTTTGTTTACACAAAACACAATCTATAATGTAACAACCTGAAAATATACACAATTATGAGGACAATTTATAATTTGATACACAAGCCCCACCTATGACACAAAACGTTATTATAAGGACTAAAGTGATTTCTGAGGACACTAGATATACAACACACAAAAGTGTCATTTGAGTGTATTAAAGGGACATACCTGATATATGAGGACTAATGGCTTAACACATACACAATAGTAAAGACTGTGTATTAAAGGGACATACCTGATATATGAGGACTAATGGCTTAACACATACACAATAGTAAAGACTGTGTATTAAAGGGACATACCTGATATATGAGGACTAATGGCTTAACACATACACAATAGTAAAGACTGTGTATTAAAGGGACATACCTGATATATGAGGACTAATGGCTTAACACATACACAATAGTAAAGACTGTGTATTAAAGGGACATACCTGATATATGAGGACTAATGGCTTAACACATACACAATAGTAAAGACTGTGTATTAAAGGGACATACCTGATATATGAGGACTAATGGTTTAACACATACACAATAGTAAAGACTGTGTATTAAAGGGACATACCTGATATATGAGGACTAATGGCTTAACACATACACAATAGTAAAGACTGTGTATTAAAGGGACATACCTGATATATGAGGACTAATGGCTTAACACATACACAATAGTAAAGACTGTGTATTAAAGGGACATACCTGATATATGAGGACTAATGGCTTAACACATACACAATAGTAAAGACTGTGTATTAAAGGGACATACCTGATATATGAGGACTAATGGTTTAACACATACACAATAGTAAAGACTGTGTATTAAAGGGACATACCTGATATATGAGGACTAATGGCTTAACACATACACAATAGTAAAGACTGTGTATTAAAGGGACATACCTGATATATGAGGACTAATGGCTTAACACATACACAATAGTAAAGACTGTGTATTAAAGGGACATACCTGATATATGAGGACTAATGGCTTAACACATACACAATAGTAAAGACTGTGTATTAAAGGGACATACCTGATATATGAGGACTAATGGTTTAACACATACACAATAGTAAAGACTGTGTATTAAAGGGACATACCTGATATATGAGGACTAATGGTTTAACACATACACAATAGTAAAGACTGTGTATTAAAGGGACATACCTGATATATGAGGACTAATGGCTTAACACATACACAATAGTAAAGACTGTGTATTAAAGGGACATACCTGATATATGAGGACTAATGGCTTAACACATACACAATAGTAAAGACTGTGTATTAAAGGGACATACCTGATATATGAGGACTAATGGCTTAACACATACACAATAGTAAAGACTGTGTATTAAAGGGACATACCTGATATATGAGGACTAATGGTTTAACACATACACAATAGTAAAGACTGTGTATTAAAGGGACATACCTGATATATGAGGACTAATGGCTTAACACATACACAATAGTAAAGACTGTGTATTAAAGGGACATACCTGATATTTGAGGACCAATGATCAAACTCAGAACATGGTGCACGCATTGTGCAAGTATGTAAAATATTTTTGTATAGTGCTGTAAATATGCTACCTTACCTTTTATAGTGTGTATTCAAGGATGTACTATTTGGGAGTGACATAAGGGATTGTCTGTCTGTCTGTCTGTCTGTCTGTCTGTCTGTCTGTCTGTCTGTCTGTCTATCTATCTATCTATCTATACACATAATGTAAATCTAGCCGGTTGTTTGCAGAAAAACCCAGAGTGGGTGATCATATTTAAGCGAAGAAACAACATTCAAACAAGCGGTGCAGACATAACAGTATGCACATTCTGTGAACAAAGAGCAAAGTTTATTTTGTTCTTGTTTACAGCAAAATTACTGTAGTTGCCCTTAATATTTTACATCACAAGATCATTTTGTGTATCAAGAAACATCCTGTGTGTACTGTGTGTAATGAAAAAACAAACGCTCTTACTTTAAGTGTAAAGAGAACAACTTAAATATTTTAACTGTTCCTAAGCATAACAGCTAAACTAAACATTGCTGAAAGCATACTGAATCCATGAACAAACTTTAACAGCAGAAGAATATTCTGCTTACATATAAACAAAAAGTAAAAAACAAAAACACCTAATGAGACTGTTTCTTTTTTAGGGTTAAGCCGCGATTCCTGACAAAATCCCTAATGTTTTGGAGCGTGCGAGTAGCCAAAGCTGGATGCTCAGCATTCTTGCACTGCTGGCATTCAATTTTAGTGGCGAGTTTACCCCTTGCTATGTGGTCGCGGAAATGCCTCTGTACTGCTGCAATTTCAGTTGGAGACCAGGCTTGTTTCTGCTTCCTTTTAGCATCATCCAGATTTTTTTCAGCAGAATTTTCATGATTCCCTACAAAAGAGGAAAACAGGTTCCTGAACCCTGGGTTGAACACTATGATGGCCAGAGCTCCTCTCCCTCTTCTCCCAACCAGCCACACTCTTACCAACCCTTGTCTTTAGTCAAGTCTTGTTGTATAGGTCACTAATCCGTAAGAGTAAAATTGGTTTTAACTGTTGGCCCAATGTTACATTCCTCATACATCAAATATCAAATTGTAAATAAAAGAATAAAATTAAAGACCTGACTACATGGTTGCTTATTTCCTAATATAGATTTAGGCCTGTCACTAGGGATGCAACGATAAACTGATTTCACTATTAACCGTGCTTTAATTCGTCACGGTTAATTAATCGTTAAGGCTTCTCAACACAGCGTTTCTTCTGCACGGAATAAAACTGCTGCAACTAAAAGTTTTTCCAACTGTGCGCTAGCTTAAAGTTCAGAGGTCAAGACTGAGCACTGAGAATGTGAACATGCTTACATTTCTGCACTATAATATGAACAGAAAGGACTGAAGATAAGTGTGCAATTTGAGGGCCATGTTGTATGTGGGTCCTGCAGCTTTTGACTCCTTGTTTTGTTCCAAAAGGATATGTATAGCTTGCTAATATTCAATACCAGAGATGTGTTTCTTTTTATTTATTTTCACTGTACTGCATTATTCATTTTCAAAAGGAGGCTATATTGTTAAGTCAAAAGCCAGTTAGAGCTTTTTTATTTTCAATGTTTCTACTCTGGTCCAAAAAAAATGAAAATACCAAACAATTTTGTAATATAGTTGATCACAACTTAAAGTGCATTTAACTACATTTGTCCTCTTTAATAGGGAAATACTTAGCTAATATTTAGCTAAGATTTTATATAGACAAATACTATTATTTTTTATTCTTATTTTTATTTATTTATTTATTCATTATTCTGTTATATATTTTCAGTGTAAAATTATTACAGGACTGGAAATGGACTATTATTTGTTTTAACTAATAGTGTTTTAAAATGAATTAATGAATAATAATTACTGTGATAACTGTGAAACCGTGATTATTCCTCAGACTATAATCGTACAGCCAAAATCTATAATCGCTGCATCCCACCCTGTCACGATAATCAATATATCGACTTATCGCACAATAAATGTACATGATCTCAATTTTTGCCAATGCAATACATCACCATTTATATTTACATAAAAAACACAATAACATAAAACATAACATAAAACATAAAAAAAGGAAAAATCTGTAGATGGAAAAATCTCCATAACAGTTCTTCGTCCATTTGTCTTTTTTCTATTTGTAAGAAAATGTGGATTTACTATTATTATTATTTTTTTTTACTATTATTCAAGTTTTTTAAGGTATCTAATATTTGGACACTTAATTTTCATGATCTAAATCATTTATGAATTAAATGTTTGTTTATTAATTGAAAGTGTGTGGCCTTCTTGCATTATTATGCTGTTATATTATTATTTTACATTCACTGGCATAAAATGGTCTTAAAATGACAATAATATCACTTATCACAATTATTTTAAGGGGCAATATATCGACCAACAAAAAGTTATCATGACAGGCCAATATAGATAAGTAGTTCTCATTATACTAGTAGTATTCTCATCATACCTTGAGATGAGCCTCCAAAGGAAGTCTCAATATCTGTGAATAGACAAATAAAACACTATAACAAACAGTAGTATTGCTTGGTCTGCATGAATTGAATCAAACCTTAATGGATATGCTGGCTGAGTGAGGTAGATGCTCATACCATCTGAGGTGCCTGTAGGGTTCACAACAGGCCGCCTAGCTTTCTTCATTCCTGTGGTATGAATAGAATGGCTCAGAATAAAGGTTCTGATGGAACATACTCAAACATTTCATAAATTATTCTACACATTTAAGTGGAAACTGTAAATCTCTAGCAAAAAATCCTCCTTTACTATAAAACCAGCTAAAATGATTGATCTAGAGAATTCCCTAGTACAGTGTTCTTTCTTTATATGATTGTGTGCTTTTACCAGGTTGTTCATGCTCCTCCCTCCTGCTGTGATATTTGTCCTTCATGCAATGATCTTTAAAAAAATAAAAATAAAATACATATTCAAAACATGGTAACACTTTATGGCAAGTGTGAATCTCATGAATTATCAGGAACTAACACAAGCTCAAAGTCTTTCATTCATGACTTCATGGATGAAAAACACCTTAAGGCTATGTTCACACTTAGCGTCTTTTTTCGAACTACCAGCGTCTGTTCTACATTATAACCCTATGGAGTAAACCGTTTTTTCAAAAAAGTCCTGAGCGCTTTTTTAGACGCCACCGCCGGCGTCTTTTTCTGCAGCTCAGAGCGTCTTTTTAAGTTGAAAAAAGTTCAACTTTTATGAAAAGAACGCCCTACGTCAAGCGCCTTTTTGACAGCTGACCAATGACAAGCGAGTAGTGAGACCTGTCGTTTCCATAACAACAAGAATAACAAGAAAAAATGGAGACGGTGCCGGTAGATAAACTTATCGTCCTTGTTTCGGAGCACAAGGAGCTCCATACAGTTTCCTTTCCTGTATAATGTCGTGCACCCACAAACGTCTTTGTGAACCGACATTCTCCTCCCCGGTAACTTCAAAAGCCATCGCAAGAGCCAACTTTCTCTTTCTCGACATTTTTTGCATCACACAGCACTAGGCTACTGTTGCAGCTGTTGTTATAGCAACAAAAGACGCGCTCGGCTGCTATTTGTAACCGAACGCTGCCAGCGTTTTCTTTTTTGCTAAAAAAACGGCATTGTCAACTTTTTCTTGTCAAAAAAGACACTAAGTGTGAACATAGCCTAAGACATTAAGACAAGTACATCATCATGATTTATGTTTATTATGCATGATCATGATGTTTCCATTGTTCACAAAAAACAAGGTATTTACTTTACATTGTAGATAAACCTATAGTCATGGCACATGATTCAAAATACAAAAAAACATTTTGTGCATGTAAGACTACTTGAATTATTAAAAGGAATATAGAAAAATAATAAATATTACCTCATGCATGCATACAGGCTAGAAGAGTATATCAATTAATGTCAGAACTCATGTTTTTCATTAAAGATGAGGTATCAAGCATGTTCATGTCTTCTTCATAGTAGCCTGTAGGAATATGGACAGAGCGCAACACTGGCCAATCACAGCACAGTGTGCAAAATTTGTTGACATCTCAAACAATTCATCACCACAGGCACTCACAAATCAGGCAACCAACTGGATCTGGTTTACACACGCAACTGCATCACAGACAACATCTTGGTGAGACCTCTCCATGTTTCAGATCATTTCCTCATCACTTTCAGTCTACAACTCTCTGCCCCTGCACCACCAACCCCACCACCAGTCACTTTCAGGCGAAACCTGCGCTCACTTTCTCTCGCCCATCTCTCCTCTGCCGTGTCTTCTTCTCTTCCCTCACCCCCACAATTCTCATCTCTGGATGTGAATACCGCAACGGATACCTTCTGCTCCACTCTAACCTCTTCTCTAGACAATATCTGCCCTCTTTCCTCCAGGCCAGCACGCGCTACTCCCTCTAACCCCTGGCTATCTGAGGTTCTTCGGGAACACCGGACCGAACTCAGGGCAATGGAGAGGAAATGGCGCAAATCAAAAGACACATCTGACCTGAGTATGTATCAATCTCTCCTCTCTTCCTTTTCCGTTGATGTTCATGCTGCAAAATCTTCCTACTTCCACAACAAGATCAACAGCTCCTCCAACACACGATCACTCTTCAAGACATTCAACTCTCTCCTCTGTCCTCCTCCACCACCACCACCCACCTCCTCTTTAACTGCTGACGATTTTGCGAACTTCTTCACCAACAAGACAACAACTATCAGCAGTCAGTTCTCAGCTCCTCACACACAGGAGCACAGACCGACCCCTTCCACAGCCAATCACCCTCTCTCCTCCTTCTCTCCGCTAACCGAGGAAAAAGTATCTACACTTCTCCTCTCCAGTCATCCTACCACCTGCCCTCTTGACCCCATCCCCTCACACCTTCTACAAGCCATATCTCACACACTTCTACCAGCTCTCACACACATCATCAACTCATCCCTCCATACTGGCACTTTTCCTACTGCATTCAAGCAGGCTCTGGTAACTCAACTGCTGAAAAAATCAACACTTAACACATCACTTGTAGAGAACTACAGACCTACCTCTCTACTTTTCCTTTCAAATTACTAAATGTAAATGTAAATGTAAATCCAAATACAGTAGTCTTACATCCAAATACAGACTGTATATGTCACTCATTGTTTACACAGTGCAGAGATTGTGAATACAACGGCTAAACAAAATTCGGTTGCAACAATCAGGATAAGCACAAGTAATTACCATTCTGATTAGCTGTAGTGACCACAATCACTCTGCACTGTATAAACAAATAAGTGACCTATACACAAGATGTATTTTGCATTTTGCATTTTATACAGCATGTATTTGGTTTAGTCTGTGCATGTTTGGGACCCATTGACTGCCATTATATCCCAGATGACACACGCAAGTCTGCAAGATGTCTGTTAAAGATCTCTTGATCTGGAAACATCCGCTGTCTAAAAACTTTCTTTCAGATGTCAGTTTTACATACATTCTAAATTATAAACATCTTAAAGACATCTAACAGACGTCTATGTGACATCTAAAAAGAGACATCCAATAGACGTATTGCAGATGAGCAAATAACCTAAATAATACATCTTGCAGATGTAAATGCAGACGTCAAATAGACATCTTCTAGATGTACGTGCGCTATCAGGGATATGACTGAAAGACTGCAGCGGTTTGAGTTAAAAATCTTTGAGTTCTACTGAAGAAACAAAGTCATCTACATCACTGACTCCTAGGGATTAGCAGTTGAACCTCACATTTTCATTTCTGGGTGAACTATCGCTTTAATAACACACTGTTTATCAGTATTTCCAGAAGACCAAGTTACCACTTTACTTGAGGGTTCACACACGATGAGGTCATAAGAAATTAATGCTTAGTTAATGATGACTACTGTATTTGGATGTCAACAGAATTCACATACTCTGTGCTGTGATTGGCCAGTGTTGGGGGTCTGTCCATTTACATGCAGGCTGCTATGAAGAAGACATACGTGCTTGATAACTCATCATAATTAATGAAAAACATTAGTTCTCACATGAATTACTGTTACTGATATACTGTTCTAACCTGTATGCATGCATGAGGCAATGCAGATTTTTGTATATATTATTATAATAATTCAAGTAATCTTATTTGAGAAAAAAAAATGTTTTAGTACATGTACCAAAAGCATAGCTTTTTCCATAATGGATATTAAAAATCTTGTTTTCTGTGAAAAAGAAAACATCAAGATCATGCATAATAACCTATTAATCATGATGATGTACTCATCTTAGTGAATGTCTTAAGGTGTTTTTCATCTATGAGGTCATGAATAAAAGATTTTGAACTCATGCTAGTTCCTGATAATTGAGATATTAATGGATGAAGTAATTCATAATTCTCCATTAATTTATGCATTAATTCATGGTAATTCATGTACCCCTACTGTAAAGTGCTCCCCAAAAACTTGCATCATTTACACAATGTTATAATTTAAGCAATCAAAAGCAACCTAAACTGCATTTTAAACATTTCTAACAGTCATTTTGGTTTCAAAAGTATATATACACATGTGGGTTTGAAGTTAAAAAAGTTTTAGTATTCTCATACCTTTAGATGGGCCTCCTAAGGCAGGATCAGTATCTGTGAATAGAAAAATAAAATACTATAACAAACAGCAGCGGCGCTTGGTCTATATGAATTATGCTTCTGTGACATCTCTGAACTACTGTATAATGTTTTGGTGCATCATATGGTGCACTTCTTACACTGACTTTACTGATTTGATGTTTGTATGTTTATGTGCTTTTACCTGTTTCTGTTTGTGTCTGTGGATGCGCCTCCTCAGCATCACTGTCTTCACTATGTTCCGAATCAGAAAAGTCTAACTTGTCTAAAAAAAAAATTGAGTATCAAGTAAGCTTAACATTGCTAATGTTAGAGTAAAAATAGAAGACATAGTGATAACTCTAATATCTGGTGAACATTACATTAAGATCTACGTTAGGGATTATCTTTAGGATATGAATATACTTAGTTAACTTCAAAATGTCATTTGTAACAACTTTAGTAGCATTACCTTCAATTTCAATTTCTTCTAGGGTTTTGCCGTGGAGATTTGAAAGAGAATCTTTCTCCATAGCGAGGAGTAACTTTGAAATCTTGGCCAGCTGGGTTGTAGCCTCCGGAAGTCGATAATATTCTCTGTGCACACGAATATCGTGGCCCAAGAAGTCCGCAACTTGGTCTAACTCGTGGTTTTTCAGGTTAAGCACCTGCGACAAAGTTGCCACATGTTTGCGCAGTTGGGTCGACCGGAGGAGTTCCGGGTTTTGTGCACCACACTCGTGTGCATAGATCCTCAGACAGTCTTGTCCTCTATAACAACTCAAACAGCTTGGTCGAGCAAACAGGAATTGGTTTTCCTCAGGGACTCCACATTCCCTTCTTCTGCTTATGAGGAGGTTTAAGGCATCAACCATGTCTGGTGACAGCAAAACTGCCACTTTTCGCCCTCTTTTACCCCTAAGTTCCACCCGACTAAAATGTGTACAAAGTTTTTGTTCAAACTTTGTTAGCCCAACAGCAACATCTTTGTGTAGGGGAGCTGTATCCCTCTCTAGAAAACCTTTGAGTTGCATTTTTGCAACCTCTCCTCCACGTCGCCGATTGAACACAATTATTTTTGCAAGAGTTGCTTTGCATAGGTCGCCATAGACTTGTGCTGATGGCATCTGTTTCAAGTTCTCAGAACCTAAATCAACAACCTTTTCAAGATGCTGGTGAAGAAGTTTTACATCCTCTGTGAAAGGGAGGGTAGACGGCTTGTTAAAGCGCCCCTCATTCAAGGTGGTCAAAGCTGTGTGGGAAACGAGTTCAGACCATTTAGCATCATACAGCTTTTTGAATGCTTGGGTTGACTTTATCCCCTCACCATCTTCTGCCATTAGAGCTCGGCAATGTACAATGTCACATATCTTATTCAGTGAGTGGCCCAACTTAAGGGCAAGGCTTGGAGTCTGGAATGAGTGTTTTACATCATCAAACCCAGATACCTTTTTGACAGCCTGGATAACAACATTGAATTTTTCAGGTCTCACAGCATCTTCAAGAGTCTGTACAGAAAATTCCTTTCTCAGAATCAGCAGAAGTCTTCCAACTTCCCGGAGCTTCTGTCGAATATAGTCAAATTTAGTGGGATCTTGCCCATGTTTATTGTAAAATGACTGGGCCAGCTGAAGAATGCAAAAGTCACTCCGCACAGCAGCAGAGATGTCATCGTCTTTCATCACAGTTAGCAGTTTCCAAACACCTTGTGATATTTGTTGGCAGAGGGCTGCATTAGACATTGTTGCCAAAGACAAGACCCTAGTTCTTCCTGGCTCTGCCTGATCTTCCACTGGTTTGGAAAGACAATTTCGAACGTGTCTCCAGAGATCCCTTCGGAGAAACATTGCATGGCAATACATACAGTGCACATAATCTTTTGAATCATATCTTTTCTTTGGCTTACGTCTGAGTTTTAACAATCCAGTCCCATTCGCTAAAACATCTGCATTGTGTTCATAGTTTCCTTTGTTCCGCAGTTTGTTCAGAAGTTTTTGACGCTCTTTGGAATGTTTTGGTAGAGCCAAAGCCCGAGCAACATCGACGTTTGAATTCTCATGGACTTTTAAGTGGCGTGTAAATTTTGACTGCGGTTTTCCACAAATGTAGCAGTAATTCTTCTTGCTTACTGAAGAGGATATATTTGAAGATTGTAAAGATGGATCTTCCCCTGTGCCTGTGATATCCTCAACAGTGCTTTCAGTATTGCCATCGCTGTGAACTTTCGATATTTGTACTTGTATGGCTTTCCTACTAGGCATTTCAAGCTGTGCTGTGCAGACTGGAACTTTTGGGAGTGAACCTATGACACTTTCTTGGCATGGTCTGCCATTTTGAATTTCTGCAGTAGATTTGATGCAGAACACTTCAGTATTTTTAATGTTTAAGAGTTTTTCTGGAGACGCTATGCTTACGTCTGAACCTTCTGAGACAGAATTAGGTACATAGTCCTCATCCGACATGTTCTCACTGGAAAATTCTACTTCGGAATCCTGAAATAGTAAACATATCTTTTGTACATACTCAGAAAGTTTAGTTCTAAGGAAGAAAAATGCTGAAAAATAAAACATATCTGACTATTCAATAAATCATACTTACGGATGTTGAGGGGTCAGGTTTGGGCTTCACATTTTTCTCGTAGCAAGTTTTATGCCAGAAGCGGGAACAAACTAGATTGAGCATATAATAAACAAGGTTGGTTTCATTTGAATAAAAGGTGATTCAAGAAAAGATGCTTTAAAAAGTGATAGATAAAGCAGTGATAGATGATCAGTGTGTTTGAAAGTGTGGCTATAAGATGGAAGAGAACAGACAGGGTTCCCACACCTTAGTTAACTTCAAATTCAAGGACCTTTCAAGGACTTTCCAGGTCCAATACTCTCAAATTCAAGGACTTAATGTGGGGACAGATTTCAAGTGAGAGCAAGGTTATATCTTGTTACCTTATAAGATACATTGTTACAGTTTTGCGCGCGTGAACGTCATGGCAACGTACAACACAAAGTACCTTACGCGGGAAACACTTAGCGTAATGCGTAAATGCGGGTAACTAAGGTAAATCAAGCAAGCTAATATGGCCACGAAGTGTTGACGAAATAACACATTAGCGGACCGGAATAATATGGATTTTTTTCCAGAAAACTTCTTGCACAAAATAAATTCAAGCACTTTCAAGGACCTGTATCTATGTGTGTTTATTTTCAAAAACTTTCCAGGGCCTTGAATTTTTTTTGTCAGATTCACAAACTTTCAAGGATTTCAAGGACCCGTGGGAACCCTGACAGAGAAAGGAGAAGACTAATATAAATATGAATCGATTACACAATTACACAGGCAGACAGACTGAGCAAGACAGAAAGAAAGAATGAAAAGTTAACTTTTTCAAGCTAATTTAAAGATGCATTTAGAACGTCAAGATTACACAGTTTTAGGGTTTCAATGGTAAAGCATTTTTAAAAGTATTAAAATTGTCTGAACAAAATACTTACCCTTACATCTCACACCAGCCCACTTAAAAGCGGAATAAGGACCACTACAGCAATCACATTTATTCAAGCTTGATACTACCGTAGATATTATGACATGTTTACAGTTCTGTTGAAAAAAAAGAAGTTATAATTGATTAGAGGAAATTATACTGTATTACTATAGTTAGGTGTTAAAGGCACAATAGAATGCATTAATACAATATTTAAATTGGTCTCTGATATCTATACAGAAGGTATGTGGCTTAGGTAAGGGCAAAAATGATTTAGAAACAGTTTTATCTTTCCATATTATTCAACAATGCCAAGGTAAATTTCAAGGTTTTTCATTATATGGCACCTTTAAGACATAGGGCTAAGGTTTGAACAAGTTATTTTAATTTCACAAATAACAAAATGTATATCACAAATGTACTGCACTGTAGTATGACAAAAGCAGTAAGTATGGGGACATGGTGCAGTTTGACAAAACACACACTGAACTTCTACCCATCCCCCACAACATGACAAAAGCAGTAAGTATGGGGACATGGTGCAGTTTGACAAAACACACACTGAACTTCTACCCATCCCCCACAACATGACAAAAGCAGTAAGTATGGGGACATGGTGCAGTTTGACAAAACACACACTGAACTTCTACCCATCCCCCACAACATGACAAAAGCAGTAAGTATGGGGACATGGTGCAGTTTGACAAAACACACACTGAACTTCTACCCATCCCCCACAACATGACAAAAGCAGTAAGTATGGGGGACTTACGACAAAAGCAGTAAGTATGGGGGACATACGACACACAAACCATTGTGCAGTTTGACAAAACACACCCTGAACTTCTACCCATCCCCCACAACATGACAAAAGCAGTAAGTATGGGGGACATACGACAAAAGCAGTAAGTATGGGGGACATACGACACACAAACCATGGTGCAGTTTGACAAAACACACACTGAACTTCTACCCATCCCCCACAACATGACAAAAGCAGTAAGTATGGGGGACTTACGACAAAAGCAGTAAGTATGGGGGACATACGATACACAAACCATGGTGCAGTTTGACAAAACACACACTGAACTTCTACCCATCCCCCACAACATGACAAAAGCAGTAAGTATGGGGGACATACGACAAAAGCAGTAAGTATGGGGGACATACGACACACAAACCATGGTGCAGTTTGACAAAACACACACTGAACTTCTACCCATCCCCCACAACATGACAAAAGCAGTAAGTATGGGGGACTTACGACAAAAGCAGTAAGTATGGGGGACATACGATACACAAACCATGGTGCAGTTTGACAAAACACACACTGAACTTCTACCCATCCCCCACAACATGACAAAAGCAGTAAGTATGGGGGACTTACGACAAAAGCAGTAAGTATGGGGGACATATGACACACAAACCATTGTGCAGTTTGACAAAACACACACTGAACTTCTACCCATCCCCCACAACATGACAAAAGCAGTAAGTATGGGGGACTTACGACAAAAGCAGTAAGTATGGGGGACATACGACACACAAACCATTGTGCAGTTTGACAAAACACACCCTGAACTTCTACCCATCCCCCACAACATGACAAAAGCAGTAAGTATGGGGGACATACGACAAAAGCAGTAAGTATGGGGGACATACGACACACAAACCATGGTGCAGTTTGACAAAACACACACTGAACTTCTACCCATCCCCCACAACATGACAAAAGCAGTAAGTATGGGGGACTTACGACAAAAGCAGTAAGTATGGGGGACATACGATACACAAACCATGGTGCAGTTTGACAAAACACACACTGAACTTCTACCCATCCCCCACAACATGACAAAAGCAGTAAGTATGGGGGACATACGACAAAAGCAGTAAGTATGGGGGACATACGACACACAAACCATGGTGCAGTTTGACAAAACACACACTGAACTTCTACCCATCCCCCACAACATGACAAAAGCAGTAAGTATGGGGGACTTACGACAAAAGCAGTAAGTATGGGGGACATACGATACACAAACCATGGTGCAGTTTGACAAAACACACACTGAACTTCTACCCATCCCCCACAACATGACAAAAGCAGTAAGTATGGGGGACTTACGACAAAAGCAGTAAGTATGGGGGACATATGACACACAAACCAGGGATGGAAATTAGCACCCGCCACCAGCCAAATGCGGGTGATTTTGTGTTGTGGCGGGTAAATTCGCTTCACCTACCGGCCACCGTGGCGGGTAAATAAAAATATACTGTTTCACACAGACGGCGGACACTTTTAGAGGACATAAGTGTACGCTGAAATAAAGTCTTTCACCTCAGAAAAACGGACTTTCTTGTCCTGTCTCGTCAGCCGTTATCCTGTTCTCATAGCGCACACTCTTCAAATGCACGCGCAAATGCGGCGGCGCGCGCTGTGTATCGCCTCACTGTATATAAAGTGCAAAATAAACTACGAGCATGCAACGCCGTTACGTTGTAAATTACACAAAATAAAAGTAATGCAGGGATGATTTTCATACTATTCACCAGGAGCAGTTTCCATGGTTCATTAACAGTTATTGTTAATATTGTGTATTCACCATGGTAACTGTCGTTTCCATATTAACCCCAAAATGCCACTTTATTTTTCTTTGTGTTATTTTTAATATTTTTAAATGACTCTAGTGGCTCATACCAACATTGTATTAACAAAAACTAGTTTGGAACTGCTATTTAATAGCTTTAGCATAGGCCTAATGTTTATTTATTAGTACTAGTCTTTACTATTAGTCATATTCTTACAATTTATGTTAAGTAAAGGGGGACAGTACTTGTGCATGTGGAAATAGCCGGTTTCAATAAAACTACTTGTGACATGTCATATTTGGCTTTGACTTTGACTGAACATTTGCTCTCACTTTGCGTAAAAAATATCTGGATATATATCGTATATCGATATTCAGCCTAAATAATCGGGATATGACTTTTGGTCCATATCGCCCAGCCCTAGTTTCATTATTGGGACTAAAAACCTAAAACTGGAAGCCATAAAAGACCACGAATCATTCAAATGCCACATCCAGGTAAAAAAGAGAAATATATATAAGAGAGAAAGAGAAAATGTCAGTATTTCATTGAGACTTGAGATTAAATAAACTGCTTAAGTATTGTAGATCTTAGAATATAGTATTAATTTTCACATGCAGTTACACATTGTCGGTTAAAAACAAGAAAGTGGCTGGTAAAAACATTGAGTGGCTGGTAGATTTTGAAATCCACCAGCCACAGTGGCCGGTGGACAAAAAAGTTAATTTCCATCCCTGACACAAACCATTGTGCAGTTTGACAAAACACACACTGAACTTCTACCCATCCCCCACAACATGACAAAAGCAGTAAGTATGGGGGACTTACGACAAAAGCAGTAAGTATGGGGGACATACGACACACAAACCATTGTGCAGTTTGACAAAACACACCCTGAACTTCTACCCATCCCCCACAACATGACAAAAGCAGTAAGTATGGGGACATACGACAAAAGCAGTAAGTATGGGGACATACGACACACAAACCATGGTGCAGTTTGACAAAACACACCCTGAACTTCTACCCATCCCCCACAACATGACAAAAGCAGTAAGTATGGGGGACTTACGATACACAAACCATGGTGCAGTTTGACAAAACACACACTGAACTTCTACCCATCCCCCACAACATGACAAAAGCAGTAAGTATGGGGGACTTACGATACACAAACCATTGTGCAGTTTGACAAAACACACCCTGAACTTCTACCCATCCCCCACAACATGACAAAAGCAGTAAGTATGGGGGACTTACGACAAAAGCAGTAAGTATGGGGGACATACGACACACAAACCATTGTGCAGTTTGACAAAACACACCCTGAACTTCTACCCATCCCCCACAAAATGACAAAAGCAGTAAGTATGGGGACATACAACATATGATACACATGCTAGCTCAGAATGAACCATCATCCATATACCATTGTAAATTAAACAATTCCTATGACTGATGATACATGGGGCAACTTTATGAGCAACGTTGCGGGGCAACTTGGGTTAATGTTGGCATCAGTGGGCAACCAGAAGAGACACAGGGCCCATGACTGATTTAAAGTCTGAAAAAAATTTTTTTTACCCATTCTCAGTTGGGAAAGTGCCCAAGCAACATTGGTCAAAAAAAGTTGCCTGGCAAGATTGCTCAAAATGTTGTCCTGTGTATCATCAGCCTATCACTATCTTTTTTAATTCTTTAAGTTTGTAATTAAAAATCACTGTTGTTGCCAACTAAAGAACATTTAAGAAATAAATGCTTATTAAATGCTCATTTTTAATGGAAAGTACATTACCTGTTGAGTGTTGTCATGACATGTCAGCTGAGAATCAGACGTTGTTGAGATCTGAAAAGGTTTGAGTACTGAACATTAAATTTGGATAACACGGCAGTACATGGTGATGCTTTGAGTATCCAAAACAACTAATGTGAAAATGACATAAAGTGAATTCTTAGATCAAACAATCAGGGCATGTGAGAATTCATTGCAGCACACAGTCCTAATCGTCTGTAATGCTAAGGTAATGATTCTACATCATCTTACCAAAGTTAATGGAGATTTAACTACCTGTTGAGCATTAGAAACACACACTTACCTCCTTTGACCCGTCTCCTGCTGCACAGCTGACCAAAGCATGCACCTGTTGTTCGGTCTCAGAACAAACCTGTGAAATATGAAAGATTTGTGTAATCAGATTGACAAAAGGTCAACTATACTATGTTATAAAACACTTTTTATGGAAATCTTAAAGAAATCAATAGTTTATAAGGATTTTGCATCATCTTACCAAAGTTAATGGAGATTTAACTACCTGTTGAGCATTAGAAACACACACTTACCTCCTTTGACCCGTCTCCTGCTGCACAGCTGACCAAAGCATGCACCTGTTGTTCAATCTCAGAACAAACCTGTGAAATATGAAAGATTTGTGTAATCAGATTGACAAAAGGTCAACTATACTATGTTATAAAACACTTTTTATGGAAATCTTAAAGACATCAATAGTTTATAAGGATTTTGCATCATCTTACCAAAGTTAATGGAGATTTAACTACCTGTTGAGCATTAGAAACACACACTTACCTCCTTTGACCCATCTCTTGCTGCACAGCTGACCAAAGCATGCACCTGTTGTTCGGTCTCAGAACAAACCTGTGAAATATGAAAGATTTGTGTAATCAGATTGACAAAAGGTCAACTATACTATGTTATAAAACACTTTTTATGGAAATCTTAAAGACATCAATAGTTTATAAGGATTTTGCATCATCTTACCAAAGTTAATGGAGATTTAACTACCTGTTGAGCATTAGAAACACACACTTACCTCCTTTGACCCGTCTCCTGCTGCACAGCTGACCAAAGCATGCACCTGTTGTTCAATCTCAGAACAAACCTGTGAAATATGAAAGATTTGTGTAATCAGATTGACAAAAGGTCAACTATACTATGTTATAAAACACTTTTTATGGAAATTTTAAAGAAATCAATAGTTTATAAGGATTTTGCATCATCTTACCAAAGTTAATGGAGATTTAACTACCTGTTGAGCATTAGAAACACACACTTACCTCCTTTGACCCATCTCTTGCTGCACAGCTGACCAAAGCATGCACCTGTTGTTCAATCTCAGAACAAACCTGTGAAATATGAAAGATTTGTGTAATCAGATTGACAAAAGGTCAACTATACTATGTTATAAAACACTTTTTATGGAAATCTTAAAGAAATCAATAGTTTATAAGGATTTTGCATCATCTTACCAAAGTTAATGGAGATTTAACTACCTGTTGAGCATTAGAAACACACACTTACCTCCTTTGACCCGTCTCCTGCTGCACAGCTGACCAAAGCATGCACCTGTTGTTCAATCTCAGAACAAACCTGTGAAATATGAAAGATTTGTGTAATCAGATTGACAAAAGGTCAACTATACTATGTTATAAATTACTTTTTATGGAAATTTTAAAGAAATCAATAGTTTATAAGGATTTTGCATCATCTTACCAAAGTTAATGGAGATTTAACTACCTGTTGAGCATTAGAAACACACACTTACCTCCTTTGACCCGTCTCCTGCTGCACAGCTGACCAAAGCATGCACCTGTTGTTCAATCTCAGAACAAACCTGTGAAATATGAAAGATTTGTGTAATCAGATTGACAAAAGGTCAACTATACTATGTTATAAATTACTTTTTATGAAAATTTTAAAGAAATCAATAGTTTATAAGGATTTTGCATCATCCTACCAAAGTTAATGGAGATTTAACTACCTGTTGAGCATTAGAAACACACACTTACCTCCTTTGACCCGTCTCCTGCTGCACAGCTGACCAAAGCATGCACCTGTTGTTCAATCTCAGAACAAACCTGTGAAATATGAAAGATTTGTGTAATCAGATTGACAAAAGGTCAACTATACTATGTTATAAATTACTTTTTATGAAAATTTTAAAGAAATCAATAGTTTATAAGGATTTTGCATCATCCTACCAAAGTTAATGGAGATTTAACTACCTGTTGAGCATTAGAAACACACACTTACCTCCTTTGACCCGTCTCCTGCTGCACAGCTGACCAAAGCATGCACCTGTTGTTCAATCTCAGAACAAACCTGTGAAATATGAAAGATTTGTGTAATCAGATTGACAAAAGGTCAACTATACTATGTTATAAAACACTTTTTATGGAAATTTTAAAGACATCAATAGTTTATAAGGATTTTGCATCATCTTACCAAAGTTAATGGAGATTTAACTACCTGTTGAGCATTAGAAACACACACTTACCTCCTTTGACCCATCTCCTGCTGCACAGCTGACCAAAGCATGCACCTGTTGTTCAATCTCAGAACAAACCTGTGAAATATGAAAGATTTGTGTAATCAGATTGACAAAAGGTCAACTATACTATGTTATAAAACACTTTTTATGGAAATTTTAAAGACATCAATAGTTTATAAGGATTTTGCATCATCTTACCAAAGTTAATGGAGATTTAACTACCTGTTGAGCATTAGAAACACACACTTACCTCCTTTGACCCATCTCCTGCTGCACAGCTGACCAAAGCATGCACCTGTTGTTCAATCTCAGAACAAACCTGTGAAATATGAAAGATTTGTGTAATCAGATTGACAAAAGGTCAACTATACTATGTTATAAAACACTTTTTATGGAAATTTTAAAGACATCAATAGTTTATAAGGATTTTGCATCATCTTACCAAAGTTAATGGAGATTTAACTACCTGTTGAGCATTAGAAACACACACTTACCTCCTTTGACCCATCTCCTGCTGCACAGCTGACCAAAGCATGCACCTGTTGTTCAATCTCAGAACAAACCTGTGAAATATGAAAGATTTGTGTAATCAGATTGACAAAAGGTCAACTATACTATGTTATAAAACACTTTTTATGGAAATTTTAAAGACATCAATAGTTTATAAGGATTTTGCATCATCTTACCAAAGTTAATGGAGATTTAACTACCTGTTGAGCATTAGAAACACACACTTACCTCCTTTGACCCATCTCCTGCTGCACAGCTGACCAAAGCATGCACCTGTTGTTCAATCTCAGAACAAACCTGTGAAATATGAAAGATTTGTGTAATCAGATTGACAAAAGGTCAACTATACTATGTTATAAAACACTTTTTATGGAAATTTTAAAGACATCAATAGTTTATAAGGATTTTGCATCATCTTACCAAAGTTAATGGAGATTTAACTACCTGTTGAGCATTAGAAACACACACTTACCTCCTTTGACCCATCTCCTGCTGCACAGCTGACCAAAGCATGCACCTGTTGTTCAATCTCAGAACAAACCTGTGAAATATGAAAGATTTGTGTAATCAGATTGACAAAAGGTCAACTATACTATGTTATAAAACACTTTTTATGGAAATTTTAAAGACATCAATAGTTTATAAGGATTTTGCATCATCTTACCAAAGTTAATGGAGATTTAACTACCTGTTGAGCATTAGAAACACACACTTACCTCCTTTGACCCGTCTCCTGCTGCACAGCTGACCAAAGCATGCACCTGTTGTTCGGTCTCAGAACAAACCTGTGAAATATGAAAGATTTGTGTAATCAGATTGACAAAAGGTCAACTATACTACGTTATAAAACACTTTTTATGGAAATTTTAAAGAAATCAATTCGTACAACCTCAGAACAAACCTGTGTGGGTTCAAAATCAAATACTAACACTTCTCCACATGTAACTGTAAACTGTGTCTTTAAATTAAAGTAAAAGGATTATTTCAATCTGTTAATACCTTTCTTCTCCATGGCCAGTCAGAATCTCCATAGTTATACGTTATCTCTTCCCCAGGACTTATGTCCTTTACTGCAAATAAGCACAGATGGGGCTTTCCGTCCACTCTGATTGTTTTCATTTTGCTGTTGGGGTTCACATGATCATCATTGACGATTCTCCCTAAAGAAGCATCTTCTCTGGCAGCATCAACCCTGAAACAGCAAGAACATAGTGCTATCTCCACGGTGTAATATTGACTGAATCATACAATAGGAAAGTTTCACAGAATAATAATAATAATAATAATAAAAAGTTAATTCTAGTTTACCACTGCTGCATCAGGAAATGCAAAGTTTATACATACCACAACTGTTTTCCATCACAACGAAATTCAAATAAAAAAACTTCAAGTGCAGCATGGTATACTCTGTGCCTTCTTTCATATTCTTTTTTAGATATGATTTCCCCTCGATATTCAATGAGGAAATCTCCCTTCTGAAAGTGGCGACAGCTGAACACTCCTCGACCTAACCAAGAGCAGATCAGTCAGGGTAGAAGTTAAAACAATACTTAAAACATAGACAATTGTGTTACTCACCTTTAAATGAATTTATGTATTTTATTTCAAATCCATCCTTATCTTTGAGAATCGATGAAAAATATGCAGCTTCATCCTTTGGTTTTAGTTTGGCCCTCCGGGACCTTGTTCCTGCCATTTCCTGCAAAAGCCAGATGATGTATTTGGTCACTTGATGAAATTATAATAATTATATGTTTTTTTTAGACATCACTGACCTAATCAACAATGAGTTTATACTTTTATTTGCTGTAGAGGGCTTAAATATAAACAATAGGGATCATTATGTACTACTTGCAGGTCAGTAAACAGCACCAGTGAAACAGGAAAGCATCTTAGACCTTACAAATGTGTTTAGTATTTTTAACAATCTGAAACATGCTGCTTTTCTCCTTCTCAACTACACTGTGACTGTCACTAAAGAGAAACATTATGATTATGGCTATCAGACTTTTACAGGTCCTTCTCAAAAAATTAGCATATTGTGATAAAGTTCATTATTTTCCATAATGTAATGATAAAAATTAAACTTTCATATATTTTAGATTCATTGCACACCAACTGAAATATTTCAGGTCTTTTATTGTTTTAATACTGATGATTTTGGCATACAGCTCATGAAAACCAAAATTCCTATCTCAAAAAATTTGCATTTCATGAAAAGGTTCTCTAAACGAGCTATTAACCTAATCATCTGAATCAACTAATTAACTCTAAACACCTGCAAAAGACAGACACAGAAAGAAATTTCTGAACGAATAGGCTGTTCCCAGAGTGCTGTATCAAGGCACCTCAGTGGGAAGTCTGTGGGAAGGAAAAAGTGTGGCAAAAAACGCTGCACAACGAGAAGAGGTGACCGGACCCTGAGGAAGATTGTGGAGAAGGACCGATTCCAAACCTTGGGGGACCTGCGGAAGCAGTGAACTGAGTCTGGAGTAGAAACATCCAGAGCCACCGTGCACAGGCGTGTGCAGGAACTGGGCTACAGGTGCCGCATTCCCCAGGTCAAGCCACTTTTGAACCAGAAACAGCGGCAGAAGCGCCTGACCTGGGCTACAGAGAAGCAGCACTGGACTGTTGCTCAAATTTTGCATGTCATTCGGAAATCAAGGTGCCAGAGTCTGGAGGAAGACTGGGGAGAAGGAAATGCCAAAATGCCTGAAGTCCAGTGTCAAGTACCCACAGTCAGTGATGGTCTGGGGTGCTATGTCAGCTGCTGGTGTTGGTCCACTGTGTTTTATCAAGGGCAGGGTCAATGCAGCTAGCTATCAGGAGATTTTGGAGCACTTCATGCTTCCATCTGCTGAAAAGCTTTATGGAGATGAAGATTTCATTTTTCAGCACGACCTGGCACCTGCTCACAGTGCCAAAACCACTGGTAAATGGTTTACTGACCATGGTATTACTGTGCTCAATTGGCCTGCCAACTCTCCTGACCTGAACCCCATAGAGAATCTGTGGGATATTGTGAAGAGAAAGTTGAGAGACGCAAGACCCAACACTCTGGATGAGCTTAAGGCCGCTATCGAAGCATCCTGGGCCTCCATAACACCTCAGCAGTGCCACAGCCTGATTGCCTCCATGCCACGCCGCATTGAAGCAGTCATTTCTGCAAAAGGATTCCCGACCAAGTATTGAGTGCATAACTGAACATAATTATTTGAAGGTTGACTTTTTTTTTTTTATTAAAAACACTTTTCTTTTATTGGTCGGATGAAATATGCTAATTTTTTGAGATAGGAATTTTGGGTTTTCATGAGCTGTATGCCAAAATCATCAGTATTAAAACAATAAAAGACCTGAAATATTTCAGTTGGTGTGCAATAAATCTAAAATATATGAAAGTGTAATTTTTATCATTACATTATGGAAAATAATGAACTTTATCACAATATGCTAGTTTTTTGAGAATGACCTGTATATGAAACCTCTACAGACACCTACAGCAAGGTTAAAACTAACAGCAGGTCTGATAAAACAACACCGATTACCCTTACTGTACTATTACAGGAATAACCTTCACAAAGAACTGTAAACAATAGAGCTCCGGACGCCACGTGACCTATTCTGTTAAACACCGCCATTTTGGCAGTAAAGAGGCCGTACGAGACGAGCGTGAACGGATGACGGCAGCATGAGTTTTAAGGCAACAGAGTTCACTGCGCACTTTAATTAAAAAGATATAGACCTGTAGGCCTACATAGCAAAACTTAATAGATTAAACATAACAGATCCCTATAATGCCCCCGGGGTGCTTTTCATGTGTATTAATAAAGGAACTTATAGCTTTCCTGAACTGCAGTATCCTGATATAACGTTATATAACTAACGTTACTTCATTAACTTTTCCTCGGCCTATTCCGGAGACTCTTTAAAGGCCTACAAAAGCCTGTTTTTTTTTTATGTTTATGGACAGTGTGTGAAAATGCGAGTTTATGTCCAATCATAAACCGGTGGGATAATGTATCTGATATATATATATATATAAACTGATATTAGTTTACACATTATCCCACCGGTCACAATTGTGACTGAACATAAAAATAAAAAAAATTCACACACTTTCCATAAGCATTTAAAATGCTTTTAAATGCTTTCCTCCACCTGTTCTGGAATCCAGGCGCACAGCAGCTGTCCACCATGTTGAAATGGTAATTGTTTTGAATTATTATTCGACCCGACCGCTATCGATAACGCAAAAGCCGCTCTGGTGCTCTCCTGGTTGACTGCCAAAATGGCGGAGTTTAGATTGCATGGCGTCAGCCCCCGGAGCTCTATTAAAAGGATCTGATCAGACACACAAATAGTTTACAACTAAACAGCTGTGTGCCCTGAAAAACCTCAAGTTCACCATTCCCATATGAAAAATACTGTAGTAGACTTCTGTACTATAGTAAACTAGAGTAATAATCCTAGATACAATAGGTTTTTTTAAACTTACCATAGTAAAAATTAAAGAATACTATGGTTTATCAATTCACTAATATTACAGGATACTGAAGTGCATTAACAAAGTGTAGTAATCACTATTATACTAACATACTGCAGTAAACTCCAATTTACTACATCAAACACTACAATATTTGTCCATTAGGCCTTTCATAGATTAACTCCATTATCACAACACTGAACTGCCCAGATAGCAAAATAAATATGATCTCAATCTGGCATCATGAGTTATTTAACCATTAGCCATTAACTTTTAAACCCAAAACATACATAATACAGGCGGTTTAGTTATTGCTTGTTTATTTGTCAGACTAACGTTAGTAAGTCAATAGTTAATTCCTTATATATCCTTATATTCCTTATATTTTGTGAGGAAACGCTAGATAAAAGCTTACAAACGTGACCAAAGCTAGTCTGTTTTATAACGTTAACTAATATAATATACTGTTTTATTGTTTATTGAGTTTTATCATCAATCTTACCTTAAGTGTCTTCAGGGTGACTTGCTGATTATCTCAGCCGGAAGAGACTCGGTCGGAGGTGGGGGAGGGTAGGAAAATGATTCCAATGATATTGCTTCTCTGTGTTTTTATTTTTATAGTTGTGGTGTGGACTTTGTTATTCCTTTATATTTAGATCTATTTTACAAACATATCTTTATCGTTATTGTCCTTTGTGTGAATGGCTAAAACACAGTGGTTAGACAAAACCCGAATTTACAAGGACTTCTCACCTTTCAGCCAATCAAAACCCGCGATTCCATTCACAAGTGTGAATATTAATGAGGAGGTGCAGTACCAAGACCCACCTGCAGGAGCGCAGTTCCGATACACACTCTTAACACAAAGTCCGATGATTGTGAACTATAAGGACTTTTGGAGAAAATTTGAATTTGAGCTCCTCCCACATGTAGAAGCACTTCTACGTTGTCTGAATTATGAGGACACTGACACTGTCCTCATAATCCAAAATGTCCTCGTAGTGTGGCGTGTATTCATATAAAATGTCCTCGTAAATCACAAAAACCCACACACACACACACACACACACACACACACACACACACACACACACACACCGTTAGCACATCATCTCACACAGGCAAAACTATCCTGCTCAGAGGAAATATGTCTTGCTTTTTTGCCATGAAAGATTAAAAAAAAAGTCTATAAAACACATTACACACTAGACTGTAAATCTTAATTAAGGAAAACTGATGTTCTTCAGTCTAGCCAAGTGAACTATAGCTCGGTTTGAGGTCGATCTGACCAGAAACAAGTGACGGGTGTAAAGTGCACGTGTTTCTGCATGTTCAATTAGATTGTTGTGCTGATTTTAATAATAATACCACTCCTAAAAAAATCTAATTTCAAGAATCTTAATTAAGAAAGCAAGCATCTTAATTGCCCTAAAGCAAGATGCACTTAAATCTAGGTAAAGTGAACTAAAATGATTAATTAAATGTTATGTTTTAAGAATTTTCCTCTATTTTCATGTTATTGTGTCTCTTAAACTAAATTAAATAAGCTGAATTTAAGGTTAAATATTCTTGTTTTAATGGAATCTTCACTAAAATGACTTATTATTTAGAGCTTATAAGAAGTGAAATCTGCAGTTTTCAGCATGTTTGTCTAGTTTTAAGACCTAACAGTATTTCTAGTGACTGGATTTAAGATCAAATATTCTATTTTCACTTTATTTATTCTTCAATTCTTCAGTAAGAACTGCAGTTTTCAGCATGTTTGTCTAGTGTTAAGATCCAATAGCATTTATTAGTGACTGTTTTCCAGAACTCTTCCAGGTCAGCTGTGTGTTCCCCACTGGCAGATTTACTGGCTTGATTTGAGTTCACTTTGCCCAGATCTAAGAGCATCTCGCTTGTTTCAGAAAGAGCATTTTGTGCAGAGTTCCTCATGTTTCATTAGTAGAGTTTGCGGCTGAACTTCTAAGAAATCCTGCTTTCTCACCTCAGGCTCCGAGACGCACAAACACACACACACACACACACACGTCGTACATGAGAACACAGTGTTTTCAACACCCCGCCGCACGCACAATGGAAGAGCCCGAGACCCCATTAGACTTTCACACGCCGTCGAGTTTGTTTTTCCTTCGCAGGCGTTTGCGTTTCAGCGCACTTCGCTCGACAAGAAAGCCGGTCATTAAATATTAACTTGTTTAATATTGTCTCAGCGCTGTGAAGCTGTTTGGCGAAGTAAGACGAAAAAGATTAAATATGCTTTTCATCTGGAGCCGCTCCGGCTAAAGAGTCTTCTCTTCGCTGTTACGGGCCACTCTTGTGAACGTTCTGCGGGCGATAGAAAGAGCTTCGTTTAATCTGAAGTGTGTTTGGTGACAGATGGAGTCGCTGACACTCGTGTGAATAAAGAGCCCCTGTACCTCTTATAAGTGCATTTTACCAGCACAACAAGAGAGAATGAGCGATGAAAGCGTGTGTGTGAACAAAGGCCTGTTTGCCGTCAGCGTCTGATGGGCTGAACTGCCCACAAGCTCTTCATATTCTTCATTATTCAGGGGGAAAACAACACAAACTCAACACTAGCACTGCAAAAAAGCTTTTCTTACTTAGTGTTTTTGTCTTGTTTTCAAAAAACTCTTAAATCAAGATGCATTTACTAAAGTAGTAGATATTATGTCTTGTTTTCTGGCCAAATAAATACAAATTAGGAGAGTTTTTGCTTAAAGCAAACACTATTATCTGCCATTGGTGTGAGAAAAATATCCTGTTTTTTGTTTGAATGTAGATTATTGTTCTCGAACACACATGTGTTGTGATGTCATATTACACACAGAACACGAGGACTGATCTTACTCTGCAGGAGTGTGAAGATGTGCCGGGTCTGGCTCTGGACGTGTGTGTGTTCGGACCGACGCGCCGTCAAGCCACTGATCCACTGGAAACCCGACGGACTCCTGGATGAGTGTGACGGCAGACGACCTTCAACAGAACATCATCATCATCATCATCTATACATGTGCCTTACACACGTTTCATCCGTTCACGCGTTCCCTGGGAAAAGCTGGTGACTTACATTGGAAACAAGCACTGTGTACATTGATGATATACACTCTATATCAGCTAAACTCGTTAAACAACTAATAACACGTGTCTGAACTCTACTTATAGTCCCTTTAAAGGAGTAGTTCACTTCAGGATTGGTGATAATTTACTTTCCCCCACGTCATCCAAGATGTTCATGTCTTTCTTTCTTCAGTGGAAAAGAAATGAAGGATTTTGAGGAAGCATTAGTGGTTAAAAGTATATAAACGTTTATTATTTTGTTATAAAATGTCGGCTGATTTGTCTAGATAAGACTCTTATTCCTCGGCTGGATCGTGTCGAGACTTTGAAGCTGCACTGAAACTCACATTTGCACCTTCGACCCGTTGGACTCCATTGAAGACACTATATGGAGAAAAATCCTGGAGTGTTTTCCTCAAAAACCTTCCTTTCTTTTCCACTGAAGAAAGAAAGACATGAACATCTTGGATGACGAGGAGGAGTCTCAATTATCAGGAAGTTTTAATTCTGAAGTGAACTAATACTTTAAACACGCTACTCTACTGAGAGGGTTTTACTGTGAAACTGTCTATGCTAGCATGCTAATTACATTGCTAGTAGGCCACACTAATTGACTTGTTGGTTGTTAAACGGCTAGTGGTGACTTAAAAACACAATAAAACAAGCATTAAAATAATCCAAAACAACTAAAAATCAAGATAATTCTTATTTTAATTCACTCCATCAACAACTGGATTCACATGGACTTGAAAAATGCATTGATGTTAGTGATGCACTCAGGTTATGTCTCTCTATAAGCTTTTCTTTCTCTCTGATGTGTGTTTGGTTGTCAGTAACACTGCATAGGTTGTAATTTTTAAATGAATGGTGAAAAAAGATGCATCAGAAAAACCATCAGTTTCGACAGGAGTGTGTAGAGTTTATATTCACTGTAAGAGGAAGCTCGTTTCTGGCATAGAGGACATCATGGTGCGGAACGATCAACTACACACACAAATATACTGTATAATTTATAAACACAATGGAATTAATAATGGCAATATCCAAAACACATGGTTCATCCCCCCCAAAACACTGTTTTAACTAGGGCGGCCAATGAGCTTCTTCTTTAGGTCTGTGCTTTAGTTTTGCTATTGTAATGATGCTACATGATCTACTGACTGGCTCTCCAATCATAAACATGGCATTACCATAGTGTCTCATACCGTGCTACTTCTGATTTGGTGTTGATGAACCAGAAGAATTTTGAAAGAATTTCAATGAAGTAACAGTTATACTGCAGGCAGACAATATGATGTGCTTTATACCAGAACACACACACACACACACACACACACACACTCCTCACCCTGCTCCGGCTGACAACTGCGCTCAGCGTTTGATGGACATGCTCGCTGGACGTCTGGAGTTTTATCAGCATATTCCAGCTCTTCTGTCATCTTGTCAATGGTGTTCTGGCAAGGACATCCACTGAGAGGCAGTGCTCTCGAGCCCTGCAGGAGACGACACACACACACACACACACACACACACGCTTGATCAGTCAACCTGCAGGCTGATACGCTGGAAAATATATGAATATGATCATCATCTCAGTGTGGAAGCCCATGACCACCACATGCTTTTAAATCAATATTATGAGATAAGTCACAATTATGATAAAAGTCGCAAGTATGAGATAACTACGAGATGTTAGTAATTATGAACAGGGTTTGACATTTACTTTTTGGCTACTAAATGTTGAAGTTACCGGCTATTCAGAACTTCTACTAATACTTCTTATTATAGAGTATAGAAATATATATATAAAATTCAGGTTTCATACATTAATTTCTTGTTGTTCATTTCAAACCCTGATTATGAGATAAAAAGTCACAATTCTGATATACTCAGTCAATTATGAAATAAGTGACAACATTGAAACTAATAATTGTATGAAATTATCAAAATTAAGAAATGTTAATCAATTATGAGATAAAAAGTCAACATTATGAGACAACTAAGTCAAAATTAAGAAATAAGTCTCAAAATTGCCATACTAATAATTATGAGATAAAGTAAAAATTATAATATATTAAGTCATTATTATAAGATAAAAAGTAAATTACGAAATGTCAATTATGAGATAAAAAGTCAAAATTATGAGATATTCAGTCAATTTTGAAATAAGTGTCAAAATTGACATACTAATAATTATATGAAGTGTCAAAATTAAGAAACACTAATAATTATCAGAAAAGTCAAAATTATAAGATGCTAAGACAATTATGAGATGCTAAGGCATTATGAGATAAAGTCAAAATTATGACAGTGTCTTGTGACTTTTTATCTCATAATTGTGTTTTTTTTAAGTCATAATTATGAGAAGTTTCAAAATTAGGACATACTTAGTCATAATTATGACATAAAAACAGCAAAATTATAAGATACTAAGTCCTGATTATGAAATAAGTGTTGAAATTGACATGATAAGCAATTATGAGAAAAAATCCAAGTCAAACTTTTGCCATAATACTCGACTTTCTCTCATAATGACTTTTCAAGCATGATTTTTCCCCACACGTTTGAAAGAAACTGGGCTTCCACAGTCCGATGTGTCCAGGGGTCATCCGGGTCACACCCGCGGGTTTGCTTTTCTCACGGTAACATTTGTGATGTAGTGCAAGAAGACCCCCTCAAACGCCACACACACACACACACACACACACACACACACACACACACACACACCACCTGATTACAGCATGCCGGACACGGCACATTTTTAATAAATATTTCAGATCTCTTTAATGTCCCGCTGTCATCTGCAGCTGACCGTATGATAATTAGATTAATTATGCTGCAGTGTGTGTGTGCAGAGGAGGAACACACACACACACACACACACACACCCCAGAGCCGTGTCAGCGTGGATCTGTCAGCGTGACGGAGAGTGCTCTCGACTGAGCTTCTCTCGCAGGGTTTCCCTGCGCTGCGGGCGAGAGAGCTTGCCTTCTCAGGCCATGTGTTTTCATCCCTCCAAACCCCGATCCTCCACCAACACACAGCACAACACACACACAAATAAACACGCGACCGCACAGAGCCAGAAGCTGAGACTGAGGACACGGCGTGACCCAAAACACACCAACTCCTCCACAGTCCAACATCATCATAACCTGCTGATTATAAAACACAAGCTGATTTCTGATTGGTCGGCAGCTTCTGTGCATCAATATTCAATACACATTTGCAATGAATATAGTTTTACATTTCAGTCTGTTGCTTTCATAAAACTATCACATGACACACTTCGAATGTAATGCACAATGGGTGGGGTGTGTCTGGTAAGGGGTTAAAGGTCACTGTGACCTTAACCGATGCCGCATTATAACATGAGAGGAGTAGCATGGACACACACACACGGGCATGAACAGCACACACTCCTTAAGGACATCATCACAACAACAGTTAGAGGAAACGCTCAACACAAAGTCACATGAATAACCTTCCCAGCGTACCTGAGCACTCAGAGCATGATGTGAGCGGACGTGTGTGTTACGGCAGGCCTGCTTTCAGGCACGGGTGAATATTGCAGACGTCACAGTCTCCTACACACGGGACACACAGAGAAGAGAGCTGGCAGAGCGCCTTCCTGATGCTGAACCACAAACACATGAGGAGACTAACTGAGCATTTCTGGACATCACTGGTTTCTACACAGGGGTTTGTGAGTTGAAATGACATGAAATTAAACAAACTAAACTCAAATGGTGATATATCTTATTAAATTGAAAGCTGCAATTAAATTAAAGTCCCCCTGTGGTGTAAATCCAGCTTTTAATGTAGTTTATATGTCTATGTGGTGTTTTTAATCTGCTTTAAGACAAACCATGTGTAAGTTCATAAGTCGACAGCATTGCTGAGTATTTCCTCCTTAAAACTGCAGTGAACCAAAGACAGTCTCAAACACACGCTTTGAAATCGCTGGTGTTTCTGACGTCACAAACTACCTTGTAACCAATCAGATCAACGTGTGATCGTCAACCAGTGGATCTCTGAGCTGAGTGAGTGAGTGGAGGCGGGGCTCATTTGCATATTCATAGAACCACACATACTAAATGAGGCAAGGGTGTCGAGTTACATTCAAGATATTTTAAGACGAGACATTTTTTTCAAGGAAAAAGGGTTTAAATCTGTCATTTTGGTGATCAAAGATGCGTTTTAAAGGGGTGGTATAATGCCCTTTTCACAAAATGTAAAATAAGTGTGTGTGAAGTTTCAGCTCAAAATACCCCACAGATATTTTTATAGCATGTTAAAATTGTCACTTTATGAGGGTGAGCAAAAACGCATCGGTTTCGTGTCTGTTCCTTTAAATGCAAATGAGCTGCTGCTCCTGGCACAGGGGGCGGAGCTTCAAGAGCTTGTGTCCTTTTACCTCACACACACACACACACTGAAAACTTCAAAAACTTTTAGCCTTTTATGTTCAAACCGGAGTCAGACAATGATGAAGAGACTCAAGAAGAAGAGACAACATGTAGAATGGTTAGTTGATGAGTTTATGTAGATGATGTGTAGTTATCTTCTGTTCATTGATTAGCATATTCTGTCATGATAATATATAAATCGTGTTCAGGGGGCGGGGTTTATGTAAATTCAAGGGTTTGTGATGTCACTAACCCGGGAGGAATGTGGTGGTCTCTACCAGCCGTTTGTTGTAGTCCTTAAAAAGTAATTTCTTTAAAAGCAAATATCTCCCTTTGCTCTGAACGTTGAGCGTTGTAACTTTGCAGATGTTGTTTATGCTCAAACAGCAACATTACACAAAAGTTAGAAAAGTCAAATCATAATCAACCACCCCTTTAAGGGATAAAAGGATTGAATACAGGGGGACTTGTATAGTATATAGTCTGTTCCGCTGCATGTTTCAGAATGAAGAGCGGCTGTGATTTCATTTACACATGAGCAGCTTATAGTGTGCTTTTGGGGGAAAAACATGAGATTATATAATATAATAATAATAACAATAATTATATTTTAATGCTTCTGGAATTTGTGTTTCCTGGATAGATTGAGTTCCACCCAAAAACTTTGTGATCACTCGCAAAAGCACTGAAATAGATTTTACCTCCAATCTCATACTATTACAAAAGATTTGTGAGCAAATGCAAAGTTTCTCAGGGAAACGGAAAGCTTTGCGAGAGAATACACAAGCAGTCAAAGATCATTTCCTCCCATTTCACACACACATACACACACACATACACACATATATACAGTGTAATAAAAGCAATACAAATTAAACACAAAACAAATTTCTGAAAAAGTATTTTGTCTGTTTACTTCCATGTCATGTGACCATTAGCCATCATCAGAACCGCGAACATGAACATTCATCGTTACATAATTGAAATATGAACTGATACTAATATAAGTATTACTAATATTTTACATCCAGGAGCTTTCGCTAACAAAAGTTTTGGAAGGGTTCGATTCCCAGAGCAAATGTGCATTGCTCTGGAAATAGCAGCGAAGAGCCAGTCGCTGGTTCTGACATCATCACACACACACTGACACGACTGACTTCATGAGTGGACGTCAGGTGCAGGACAGGACTGGTTTAGGCTGAACCGTACTTCTGTTTTGTCCTCGGTGTGCATGCGTGTGAAGCGCAGGTATCCCACAGGAGCGAAGGCATCGGCCGAGTGGATCACGGTCTCTGCGGAGTCACTGAAACACAGAGCACACAGTCTCACACACACACACACACACACGATAAGCTGGCGTTGTGTTTGAGACTCACATGACGATCTTCTTCTTGAAGAGTGGACAGTCGACGGTGAAGGTCTCGTACTCGCCTCCTTCCCCACAGATGTGAACTCCATACTTCTCTGAAAGCTGTCGCAAACATCACTACATATTCATATTACAGTAGCATCACAGTTATTATTCATTACATGATATGGTTATTTTTTGCTGGCTATTAATAGCAAATGTTTATATACACTACCGGTCAAAAGTTATTTTTTTTATATTTTGAAAGTCTCTTCTGCTCATCAAGGCTGCATTCATTTGATTAAAAAAAATACAGTAAAAATATTTAAATATTATTGCAATGTAAATCATCTGTTTTCTATGTGAATATACAGTAAAGTGTAATTTATTCCTGTGATCAAAGCTGAATTTTCAGCATCATTACTCCAGTCTTCAGTGTCACATGATCCTTCACAAATCATTCTAATATGAGGATTTGAAACATTTATGATTTTAATATTTAATATTTTTCCAAGTAAGATTTAAAAAAGAAAAGAAAAAATAATGTTTATTCATCAAGGACGCATTAAATTGATCAAAAGTGACAGTAAAGACATTTATAATGATACAAAATATATAAATGCTGTTCTTTTATTTGTTTATAGTTCTCAAAACTAACTTTATCTGGACAATAACTTTATTCTAGATCTGCTGTAAAGCCTAAACAATCTCTGTTACTGTAATCTCCTATTATCACTGTAAAGCTGCTGTGAAACATCTATATGTTAAAAGCGCTGTATAAATGAAGGAGACTTGAGGTGATGTGAAAGCTGGAGCAGAAACAGCTGAAGGAGGTTCATTAGTATTATTATTATTATTATTATTATTATTATTATTATTTCCCTCTGACCTCATGCAGATACGGTTCCATCTCCGCCAGGGATTTTCCTAAATGTCTCTCTGGATCCAGACCTGCCACACACACACACACACACAACACACACACACACAACACACACACACAAAACACAAGAGTGTAAGTGTTAGTGCACTAACAACACGTCCGCTGCTCTGTTTGACTGAGCACACGTGTGTGTGTGTGTGTGTGTGTGTGTGTGTGTGTGTGTGTGTGTGTGTGTGTGTGTGTGTGTGTGTGTGTGTGTGTGTGTGTGTGTGTGTACACACAGATCTGCTTTAGCCGCTCGACTCCTCTGAGAGCCGCAGGTCAACATACGCACGTCAGTCTGAAAATATTTTAGCATGTCAATACAAACGCATCACGAATGTGATAAACTGGAGATGTCAGTCATGGAAGTTCACGAGACCATCATGCACTGCCAGCTGGTTATGATCTGCCTCTCTCTGTACACAAGCCTTTCCATAAACAAACACACAAGTTATTCATATATCATGATCTGGCATAGCTCACACAACACAGCCGCTGCGGGAATCAAATCAGCCTCACATCAACAACGCCCAGACATAATAAACACATATAATCCGACACAGAGCATCTACAGGACGGGACTCTTTCCATGATTCGGGATATACTTTTGTTTTATCTTTTCTAACCAATGGTCTGTGAAAATGATCTTCAATCTCAACCAAACTAAATATGTGCTTATTATAAATTATGTCTAGTAGCAAAATGTGGAAAATGACTAAATATAATTTAAAAACCCTGATTTGTGTGATTTTGTAAGCAAAAACCAAGTGTTTGAAGTTACTTATAAATGTATATTATTTCCCACAAATTAAATAAAAACAGTATACTCGTGTACTGTAATATTAAAGTCCCACTGTAGTTAATAACTGTGTCCTTTAAAACTCATCTTTGATCACCAAAATGACATATTTAAATGTTTTTCCTTGAAAAAAGTGTCTTCATGCCTTAAAATATCTTGAGTGTAACTCAACACCCTTGCCTCATTTAGTATGCGCGGTTCTATGAATATGCAAATGAGCCCCGCCTCCACTCACTCACTCAGCTCAGAGATCCACTGGTTGACGATCACACATTGATCTGATTGGTTACAAGGTAGTTTGTGACGTCAGAAACACCAGCGATTTCAAAGCGTGTTTTTGAGACTGTCTTTGGTTCACTGCAGTTTTACTCAGCAATGCTGTCGACTTATGAATTTACACATGGTTTGTCTTAAAGCATATTAAAAACACCACATAGACACATAAACAACATTAAAAGCTGGATTTTCACCACAGGGGGACTTTATTTAACTATATTGACAGCTCTACTCTGCTAAATGCAACTGTAAGATATTACAATAGTATAAACATTAATATCTTCTTTTTTCTTTAACGCTGCTTTGAGAAAAACAAATATTGTGAAAAGCGCTTGACAAATAAATTTGACTTTAGTTGTTTGACTATTTTAAAATAGTGGTAACACTTTACAATAAGGTTCATTAGTTAACATTAGTTAATGTATTAACTAACATGAACTAACAATGAGCAATACATTTATTACAGTATTTATTAATCTTTGTTAATGTTAGTTAATGAAAATCCAGCTGTTCATTGTTAGTTCATGTTAGTTCACAGTGCATTAACTAATGTTAACAAATAGCTTTTGTAATAGAGTTCAACGGCTGAGCTTGATGCATTCAGTCCACAATTAGTGTAAAAAACACTACCATTGTCTCCCACCCCACATGAAGCTTTCATTGCTCGTCATATGTCAGTATTTAATGGAAAGTGCAATAAAGTGGCCAAAACTACTACTACAAAACCTTGTACAAACTCAAATCCATCAAGAGGTTAAACTCACACCACTTTTCACAACAAACCATGACAACCCATCATAACACAAGCCCATATTTCCCCGTCCGCTCATGATTGTCGTGTACCACACTAGAGCGAGCCGCAGAAAAGCGCCTTTCTTCCCGCCTGACCTCAGAGATCAGGGTCCAAACCACAAGCCCTGAGGGAACCTGCACTTTAGCTGGCGTGTTTTCAGAGGATCACGCTGGCGCGCTCGGATCTGCAGGGGATCAATGAGAACGAGAGCGGCCCCATTACCCGGCCCTGTGTATGATTATTCTTCCGTTTCTTCTTCTTTTGCTTGAGTCAATGGTAGCCCACAGAATCGTATGGTAAAAAGTTATGAAATTTGGCACACTGATAGAGGTAAGTCCAAACATTCACCAGAGCAAATTTGGAGTCTTCATCTCAATCCCTCTAGCGCCACCACCTGTCCAAAGTTTGACTTACATTTGTGCTAATAACTTTTGAATCGTAAGGGCTAGAAACAAAATTCAATTAGAACTACATTTTCCGAAAAACCTACTTTTTCTAACTCCTCCTTGGCCGTTGCTCCAATTTTCACAAAATATAAACCAGATCATCTTCAGACCGTGCTAAAAAAAGTTATAGAATTCAAGTCAATTTGTTAAACCGTTTTCAAAAAACGTACAAACAAATTTTATGTAGCGCTTGCGAAAATAGACGTAAGGCTGTATCTCCTCAATGCTTTATCGTATTCAGACCAAACTTGGTCCATGTCATCACAAGCATGACCTGAGGCTACATGCTGTGTTTCAGCGCAGTGCCACCTACTGGTCCGGAGATATGAAAAATAGTTACTTTTGCTAATAACTTCTGAATATTTGTCCAAAAATCATAGAGTAGTGTTCTCGTTAGAATCAGGGTGCCATGCGGAGTCGAATGATGTCCAATTTTTCCATATCGGTTATTTTGGCCATCGGCCATTTTGAATTTTGTAGTAATTAAAATGCTGTATTGAAAATCATTAACGTATAAAAAAAAATTGCTGTATTTTATGAACGCATTAGCGTATCGTTACAAACATTGGTATGGGTCATCAGCATGATGCCCTGAAGGAGCCTGAGAAGTTTTGAGACAGTGCCATCTAGCGGTAAAATCAAATATTCAAATGTTTATAATGTTGGGTGTGGTCGACTTATTTTCACGGGAGTCATCTCATTAGACTCTTGAATCCTTGCAGAGTCCAACGATACCAAGCATGCCAAGTTTCACCTTATGGTTTGTGCAACGCTGTGATTTAGCAATTAAAAAACGTATGCTAATATCTTCAAAACTGTCCGATCGAGACGAAACCACCGTAGGAAATTCGGAAATATAGGTCGCTGGCAATTTGCTAATGCCCCAATATAAAAATTTTGATAGTAAGTGGCGAAAAGATCCAAACAATGGCGCCCATGAATCATTTATAATGATGTAAAATGTATACAGCTCCAAAACAAAGTGATATATTTTCACCAAATTTGACACACACATGTACTTTTGAAGGCGCCATAATAGAACAAAACACGAAATTGCCATTAATTCCAATACAGTATTATGCCATTAATGTTTTTGTTTTGTTTTACATCTGAAACCAGGTGAATATAGCAGATCTGGACCAACTACATCCATACTGGCCTAAAATATTCAGACAGTCAAGATCATCTCTCATTTACATGAGCTGCACGGCGTTCATTCATCTGCACCTGTTTTACTACCTGACCTAAAGCTAATTACCTCACCCCCTTATGGCACATTAAACACAAATAAGCTCAGTCCAAGCACCATTCATCTGTCTGCACGTCCATTCCCGCTGCCCTTTAGACAAGCAGAGTCCAAGCAGAGCCCCAAGGAGAGATACGCCGGCAAAAAGTCCTTAACTCATTATTATCCTATAAAACTCACATTTAATCCAGTCAACTTCCAAGCCAGTGAACTGCGCACAAATGGATTCTCAAGTTTTGCATTAGATTTCATGAGCTTCAAATTAGAGCAAATTCTTTTTAGGTCACAAGTTCTTACAATACGGCTTTCTTTCCTTATGTGCTTCTTCAGCCTGGACTTCAAGACACCATTGTTTTTACATGCACTGGTCAAGTTTACAGATTTCGGTCTATTTTGCTTACATAACTTTTCTTCTTTCAGACTAGAGGAAATAAAACATCCAACATGTACATTTAAAGTCCCCCTGTGGTGTAAATCCAGCTTTTAATGTAGTTTATGTGTCTATGTGGTGTTTTTAATATGCTTTAAGGCAAACCATGTGTAAGTTCATAAGTCGACAGCATTGCTGAGTATTTCCTCCTTAAAACTGCAGTGAACCAAAGACAGTCTCAAACACACGCTTTGAAATCGCTGGTGTTTCTGACGTCACAAACTACCTTGTAACCAATCAGATCAACGTGTGATCGTCAACCAGTGGATCTCCGAGCTGAGAGAGTGAGTGGAGGCGGGGCTCATTTGCATATTCATAGAGCCGTGCATACTAAATGAGGCAAGGGTGTCGAGTTACATTCAATATATTTTAAGGCATGAATAAATTTTTTTCAAGGAAAATGGGTTTAAATATGTCATGTTGGTGATCAAAGATGAGTTTTAAGTGATACAATTATTAACTACAGGGAGACTTTAATATTTTCCTTTTTTTTTGTTTTATTAATACACATTTATAATGCTATATCTTGTGATATATTACCTTGGCAGTAAATGACAAAAAACTAATTGACCGAGGGTGTTTCTAATACAACAGCTGATGGAGTGGTGGAAAAATGGAACTCTTTCTCTATATATTTTCCTCTTTTGGAAAGTCGTAGAAACGCTATCACAGACTTTCTCTTTTACTATTAGAGCAAATGCAAATACAAAAATCATATTTGCGGTCATCTCCAATTCACCGATATAGAAGTTTATGACTTTTGCTTCTGAGATTTTTCACAAATGAGAAAAGGGTCCATTCCAGTACATACAGGAATCTAAATGAGAAATCACCACTTTAGCAGCTCTTACACCAAACTTTACAGGTTTTGTTCATTTAACATTCACCTGATTCATTTAACATTTGATTCCTAAAAACATGAAGAAAATTAATTTCAAAATGTATTCATCATTTAAAAAAAACAAAAAAAAAACAGTATTTTCTGATTTCTGGAGTGATAAAAAGAGAAATCCAAAATCCCCTCCGCAAAAACCTTTAATATGTCAAAAAAGATTAACAAGAATAATGAACTTGGCTTTATCCGATGTTCAGATTCATGTTATGGAAATGCATGCAAATTAGTGCATGCATATTTAATTAGATAATGCCTCATTTCAATATTTAGACAACATTTCAGAAGACTTGCGGTACAAATCAATTGTCGTAATGAACTGTGATTCACAGATTGGGATAATTCTCAAAAAAAACAACAGTTCCACCATTGTTTACTTGCTCTGGTGTCAATGCAAACCTGCACAACTTTCTTGCTCCTGCTGTGCTTCACAGAAGAAAGAAAGTCATTTACTTTGGGAAATGTTTATGCTAGATTATTATTACAGAAATAATAAAATAACTAGCGAGGCACGATATATCGCCACCATATCAGTATTGGCCGATAAATGTTCATTTTTAATGTTATCGTTATCAGCTCGATTAGAAAATTTGGCTGATATATTAAAGCCGATAAATAATGTATTATTTCCTCCAGATGAGACGCTTCAGATGCACACTGTTCAACATGAGGGTTTTTAATTGCTTGAAATATGATTGGAATCACTTAAAAAAAAGGAAAATACAGTAAAGTGCAACATGTGCAACAAGTCTGTCATATCAGCTACATAAAATTATAATGAGAACATCATAATTGTGTGTTTGGGACATGGATTATAATGGTGAGACTTTTGTTTTTGTAATCAGGCTCTCAAAAAAATTATATAAAAACGTATTTAGACTAATCAGCCGATATATTGGTTATCGGCTTTCAAATATAAAGAATTCTCTCAGAAAAAAGGTACAAAAGCTTTCAAAAGCGACACCCTTGTGCCTAAAAGTGAACATATTAGTACCTAAATGGTATGAGCAGGTTTTTAAAGGGCACCGTTCCAGTGACAGCTTTTGTACCTTTTTTGTCTGAGAGTGCAGGATTTCGTGGTCTTGAGCGAAGTAAAGTTTAAGAGGCTCCATATCGAGCAATCCTCATCTTCCAGCCCTTATCACCGAGACTCCAGTATCGCCAACAGCATCATTAAACAGTCAAAGCGCCAATGGCCTGACTATATGCTTAATGTGAACCAAATCTGCTACTGAATTAAAGCGCACAGATTCGACTGACAGATCCGCTTTAATCCAACGCCAGCTAAATTGGATTCATGTTGAGGAACATTTTAGCTTTAAAACGGATGAAATAAGCATCTCGCGCTGGAAGGGTGAGCTAGTTCATCTCCTGAACAATGCCCTCGCAGACCTGAGCCCAAACAATAGCGCTGTGTTATCGGCCGATCTGTGAGCGAGAGCTTTGTAGGGGAGAGCGTACGAACACACACGAGATGGGGAGATTAAGAGAGATCGGAAAATTTGTTCGAGCTCTTATCAGAAATTCAACAGCTGTGTGAGGAATAATAGCCGTACGACGAACACAATTCAGCAGACACATCACAGATTTAATCTTTTTATCCAATAAATGGAATAAAGCTGCAATTATAACCTCATCTGATGTGTATCACAGCCAGTTCAAACTGACAGTGTATAACCTGCATACTGAAAGCATTAAAGCTGTAATAGAAACATTAACAACACTAATGCGACAATCAATGCATGACTGATATGTGCTGTTTATGAACTTTCATAAAGACCTGATGCTCATAATCAAACACACAGGCCAGTTTTGTCCTGGGATTGAAACTGTTACTCTTAATTGCACCAATCTCAAAGTCTTATCGCTGTTTGTGCCATAAACATCAACAGCAAATCAGGATCACAGTGAGTTATTGAGCTCACAAAGTGTTTTACCACATGCAAATACTTAACTACAGAATATTTAAGTACATTTTTATTTAAAAATTACCTCTTCAGCAACTGGTGAAGCAAGTTTCTCTTCGTTCAAGCACTTTATAAGGGATAGTTCAACCAAAAATGAATGTAATTCTGTAACTTAACCTTAATGTCAATCCAAACCTGTATGACTTTCTGTCTTCTGTGTGGAAAAAAAGCTTAAAAAAAGATGTTTTGAAGAATTTAAACACTTGCATTGTATGGGGAGAAAACCATTTCTCAAAATATCTTCTTTTTTTGTCCCTGCCAAGAAAGTGTAGGCTTCTCTGAATATTAACATTGATAAATCTGTTCATTATTATGGTTATTATTCGACTGGAGAGTTGGGAAATTATCATTAAATGTTATATATGAGTGTCAAACAAATGCAATGTTAGATATTTGACACTTTTAATCACAAACTCCAGTTAATCAGCAAAGAAGAATTCATATAAATTATTCCAATGGGAAAAAGCAGAAGGATTTAAGGTCTGGTTGGTTTGGCGATCAGTCCGGATGCTAGATGTTATGAACTGACAGAAACACTGAAGAACAGATATGACTTCCATCCAGCGACGTTCCCTGGATCATCAATTTTGCACATTTGATTTGCACAAGATTTGCACATATCCCTAAATAAAATACATAAAACACATGTTGAGGAAAGGGTCGCGTGCATTTCAATTATAAGAATATAATGCCAACCATCCGAGTGGAAAAGTTCGTGCCGAAAGTGTCCGTATAATTGCAGAAAATAAATTCTAAAGCACGTAATAAACCCAGGAAAGCCGTAACACTGCAAACGGACCTTTCAACTTCACACATGCCAATTTCCACTGGAACTGTCATCCAATTAACAGCTGGAAACAACCCTGCGCCTGGACATCCTCACACACACAAATCAACCAATTAACTAATCACATGAATATCCAACGCTGCCGTATTCAGCAGCCAATTATCTCCGCTCGGCTTCACGGAGGTGGCGAAACTTCTGCTCTGCTTTCTGACATGATTACAGAAACTTGTTGGCACAAACACGGAGGAGATCGTCTTGGACTTGGACACTGTGTGGGCAGCCGTCTCATAAACACAGACCCCCTCCTTTAAAACACTTCCAATGTCTTCTGTCAACCCCCCCGATTACCCACAATCCTCCTCTTCAAGTGTTATTACGGGATTATAGTTTATATCACCGGTGACGAGAGAGCAGACGCTGAATGCGTGGGCACTATATTCACCACGGGAACCGTTTACAGTGAGGTTACGCTCAACCACAGGTCGTTAACATCAGTCCATGGGTTTAGGTATGAATGAAATTACAGGTTTATAGACATTTCCGGTTGTGTAAAACTTTTATCATGAACAAACGCGAGCCAACGATGACTAAAATATTTATAAATTAACATGGTAACACTTTACAATAAGGTTCATTAGTTAACATTAGTTAACTACCTTAGTCAACATGAACTAAGGATGAACAACACTTCTTCAGCATTTATTAATTTTAGTTCAAATTAATTTTTATATTAACTAATACGTTATTAAAATCAAAGGTTGTATTAGTTAACATTAGTTAATGCACTGTGAACTAACATGAACACACAATGAACAGCTGGATTTTTATTAACTAACATTAACAAAGATTAATGAATACTGTAATAAATGTATTGCTCATGATTAGTTCATGTTAGTTAATACATTATCTAATGTTAACAAATTAACCATATTATAGAGTGTTACAATTAACATGCTGTAAATGTAATCTTTGTTGTTACTTTTAAATGTTAACAAACTTTATTGTTACCTTTACTGTTCCCTCACTATGACTATGACATTGTGAACAATTGCAATGATTTTAGTGCACTTTTTAATTTGGTCATTAGTAACAAAGAGTGTGTCATTACTCGCTCATGACTCTTTTTTGTCACGTGAGTCGAGTTAATACATTTGATTTGTTTCTGTGAATCAGATCAAAACTCATGTACCAATTTATTTGTGTCATTATTCAAAAATTGTCACAAATTCTTTGCATTTTCACAGTCAAACCAAGAATTATTCAGACACCAGATATCATTTTTTATATGTTTTTACTAGTGTGTGCAGGACACTATAGTTCCTTTATGTAGTGAGGACAGCAAAATAAAGTAAACTGTGACATATTATACCCAAATATTCTTCATACAGCGACTATTAGTCAAATTTGGGATAAAAAATGATTGGGACACTTTGAGCTGATCATGTTTTGCTGAAGTGTTTTGTCTTTAATTGCTAATGCTCTTTTTACACAGAGACTGAACACAATGAAGCATTGCTTGGTGATTGGTTGAGCTAAACTGGTATTATCTAATTGTGTAGTTAAATTTAACAGCTGACAGATATTCAACATAATTCATGTGTGAGACAGTCTAACAGAAGGACGGACAAAACCAGTCAAATATCAACTGAGTTCTGCTCATATTTATTACCATTTTCTAAACTATAGCGAATAAACTGTGATAAAGTGAAAAAATGTTGAAGGTGTCTAAATAAATTTTGGTTTGACTGTATATTAAAATGTTTTGCACAAATATAATGCAGAGTATTGTTATATTGGTGCATATAAAAGAAAACATGCCTTGATTTATGTTCAATTCTTGTATTAAACATTTGAAATCTACAGTATACGCCTACAAGGCTGTTTGGTAGAGATGCAAAGGTGTAGGTGCAACTGTTATTTGTACCCCGCAGTCGTAGCAGGCACACATTTAAAGACATTTCTCACGTCACAAGTGTTTATTTCCACCTGTGGTGTATGTGAATGTACAACACACCTCTGTCACCCAATACACACACGCAGCCCTGACCCATGAAACCCATGAAAGCCTCAATTACTCGACGGCCTGAGGCAGTGCAAGTCCATCCAAACCCTCTAATTTCTAATTACCGGAGCCTGAGGCCAGGTGAAAAGCCAGCCGAGATAACATCTTCCCCTTCTACCTGTAGCCAAGCAGAAAACACACACCTCGCATAATTACACTCTTCCAGATATGTGGGGAATTTGCTTTTAGAGGATGATTTGTCAAGAGCCGGCGGTGCTGTAGGGGTTTGGGGGTAAGCTGTGCCGGCGGATCGCTCAGGGCTCACTTGGACAAGCGTTCGGCTGATATTTAACATTCCTTCAACACACACACACACACACACACACACACGGATCCAGTGAGTATCAGTCTAAACAAGCGACAGAAAATACACAAGAAAACACAAAGATCCTCTTGAGTGTCTCCTGCAGCGGAAGGGTTTAAAACACAGACGGTGTGATCGCTCATATTCACACGCTGAATTATCAGCTTAAAAACACATTTAGAAGAGCGCAGATAAGACACGGGACGGGATTTGTTGGGGGGGAAAAAGGGGATTTTGAAAGAAAAAAAACAAGTGGTAATCCCAATTCATCTGAAACCCTTCAAATAATAGAAAGGGACGGAAGATTTACAACTCCACATTTACATTCTAATCATTCAAGCTTTAAAGCTCAATATAAACATTATATGCAAAAGAGCTACTGAGATATAACCTTCTCCAGTTCACCGTTACCAGTCCATTAGTGTTAACCACAAACACACTCATTTCAAAGTCAACGTCGTACAAATCGTGCATAAAATTGTAACTTTAGGGGTCTTTGTACATTATTTACCCCTAAATGGTCCATAGTTGTACCTTAAGGGTACGTATTACTCTCTAAGGCACCTTTTAGGAACAGATAAGGTACAGATTTGTCCATTTACTGTGCCAGAGACAAGCTTTAATACCTCTAAAGGTAAAAAAAATTCTGACAGTGAACTAAGTTTTATCAAACTATAATTATAAAACGGATATTTCCCAAATCTAAATTCTGATGGGTTGAGCCACGCTTGAAGCCATTATAACATTCACAGTCTATGGCACACATCCTATGAAGCGCTCTTGCTGTTTGACAATCATAAATGAGCCAAACTGTTTTATTCTGATCTATTGCTATAGCAATAGATCAGAATAAAACAGTTTGGCTCATTTATGATTGTCAAACAGCAAGAGCACATTGGTGTCTTTTCTGGTGTTGCTGCTGCTGCCGCCGCTATGTGTTACAGTAATGTTATGGTGATGTTACAGAAATGTTACAATGATGCTGTGGAGACGTTGCAGAGATGTTATGGAGATGTTACGGTGATGATACAGTAACATTATGGTGAGGTTTTTGTGATGTTACAATGATGTTACGAGATATTACAGTAATGTTATGGTGATGTTACGAGATATTACAGTAAATATGGTGATGTTACGAGATATTACAGAGATGTTGCTGTGATGTTACACTGATGTTGTGGTGAGGTTTATGGTGATGTTACAGTGATGTTACGCTGATGTTGTGGTGAGGTTTATGGTGATCTTACAGTAATATTGTGGTGAGGTTTATGGTGATGTTACAGAGATGTTACGCTGATGTTGTGGTGAGGTTTATGGTGATGTGTAACAGTAATGTTATGGTGATGTTACGAGATATTACAGTAATTATGGTGATGTCACGAGATATTACAGAGATGTTGCTGTGATGTTACACTGATGTTGTAGAGAGGTTTATGGTGATGTTTCAGTGATGTTACGCTGATGTTGTGGTGAGGTTTATGGTGATCTTACAGTAATCTTGTGGTGAGGTTTATGGTGATGTTACAGTGATGTTATGCTGATGTTGTAGTGAGGTTTATGGTGATGTTACAGAGATGTTACGCTGATGTTGTGGTGAGGTTTATGGTGATGTGTAACAGTAATGTTATGGTGATGTTACGAGATATTACAGTAATTATGGTGATGTTACGAGATATTACAGAGATGTTGCTGTGATGTTACACTGATGTTGTAGTGATGTTTATGGTGATGTTACAGTGATGTTACGCTGATGTTGTGGTGAGGTTTATGGTGATGTTACAGTGATGTTACGCTGATGTTGTGGTGAGGTTTATGGTGATGTGTAACAGTAAAGTTATGGTGATGTTACAGAGATGTCACGAGATCTTACAGTAATGTTGCAGTAATGTTACGCTGATGTTGTGAAGTTTATGGTGACGTTACAGAGATGTTATGCTGATGTTGTGGTGAGGTTTATGGTGACGTTACAGAGATGTTATGCTGAAGTTGTGGTGAGGTTTATGGTGATGTTACAGTGATGTTACACTGATGTTGTTACTGTTCACTAATCAGTTTAAAACTCACATATTACATGTTGATATCATTATTTCTATCAATCTACACATGCCCAGTGTGTAAATACACGTACATCAGGCCACCACAAAAACGTTTCCCTTCAGTTCAACTTTAAATGTGGAACCTGATCAGCGTTTCCCTTGCAGCGGTGTGTGAAACAGGAGTGAGAGAGCAGGTGACGCCGCAGACATTTCAGGGATTAAAAGACACCCTGGGTGTGTTCCAATGCACACATCCCCTGAAGAACCACCCATGTGTGAATTACTGATGTCATCTGATCTGGGCTGCAAAGTTCAGGCATCACACAGGATCAATGCCATTACAAAACGATTCTCAGAGTACCTCAGTTTTTCAAAAACATCAAAGTGTAAATGTAATTTTGGTGGTACATGATACTACAGATGCTGTATGTGTAGTGCTGAACACTGTCTATATTAGTAATGTTTTATAAGGCGTGGGCTTTTTAAACCAACAGAATTACTACACAATTATACATTTTCATGGATCAAGGCAGAAATCTTTGTGATTTTCCCCCAGCCCTACATCTATCAAATCACTTAACCATGTTCTCTTGTTAGTTTGAAAAGGCCTTAATGTTTCCATCCCTGTGCTGGTGTGCAAGATAAACTGAAGATATTGGGATTTCTTCTGTGTTACTTGCTAGTTTCAGCCTTGCATCACTTGAACAAAGGGCTGCACAATTAAATGAAGAGAAAAAAATGAAATTGCGATTTGTTTGAGTGTATTTATCAAACCTCAAAAGCTGAGATTTAAGTAAATAAGTTAGAGATGCACGATGTATCAGCCACCATATCAGTATCGGCCGATATATGTTCATTTTAAATGTTATCGGCCCAATAAGAAAATCTGGACGCTATATTAAAGCCGTTAAAATAATGTATTATTTCCCTTAGCTGAGACACTTCAGATGCGTATTGTTCGACATTTGATTTTAATAATGTATTAGTAAATGTTAAAATTAACATTAATAAATGTTGTAGAAGTATTGTTCACTCTAAATTCATGTTAACTAATGTAGTTAACTAATGTTAACTAACGAACCTTATTGTAAAGTGTTACCATAATAATAATACATTTAATTTTATAGCCATATTGATCCATAATCAATGTAAACACAGCAAAACGCTTTTAATCTTCAATCAGAAAAATCGCTATTAGATTGTTTCCCCTAAATCGTGCAGCCCTGCCAGTCTAAAAGAAGGATCAGTGTAAACACTCAATAGAGGCTGGACTGCTCAAGCCCTGCCTGATTTAAAGGCCGTCACCCACCGATCGCTGCCACTTTGATGAGGAGGGCGTTGAGGCCGCTTGATATGATCTCTCTGAGCAGCTCGGCCTGGTCTCGGCGCCACAGGTACGCCAGCGGCTGGAGCTGAAGCCTGGCACACCTGCGGAGAACACACACACCACAGGTGGAGAACTGAGAGGAACAATGCAAACTGAGCAGGCGTGCAGGAGGACATGATGGATGTGAAGAGAAAAGAGGGCGGCACTCTGACACCACTTCAAACACTATTTGTTAAAGCGGTCATCAGATGCCCATTTTCCACAAGTTGTTGTGATTCTTTAGGGTCTTCATGTAAAGTTTACTTTGGTTAAAATTCCTCAATGGTTGTGTAAAACAACACTCTTTTACCTCCTCAAAAACAGCTCTGTTCACAGCGACCTGTTTCGGTGCATGTCTCTTTAAATGATAATAATAATAAACAGTTTGTCAGTGGCATAAATATGCTAAAACGGGCAGTTCGTCAGTGGTCGAGGGCATAAATATGCTAATATGGGACAGTTCGTTAGTGGTCGAGGGCATAAATATGCTAATACGTGACAGTTTGTCAGTGGTCGAGGGCGTAAATATGCTAATACGGGCAGTTCGTCAGTGGTCGAGGGCGTAAATATGCTAATATGGGCAGTTCGTCAGTGGTTGAGGGCGTAAATATGCTAATACGGGCAGTTCGTTAGTGGTTGAGGGCGTAAATATGCTAATACGGGCAGTTCGTCAGTGGTTGAGGGCGTAAATATGCTAATACGGGACAGTTCGTCAGTGGTCGAGGGCGTAAATATGCTAATACGGGACAGCCTGTCAGTGGTCGAGGGTGCAAATATGCTAATACGGGCAGTTCGTCAGTGGTTGAGGGCGTAAATATGCTAATACAGGCAGTTTGTCAGTGGTCGAGGGTGTAAATATGCTAATACGGGCAGTTCGTCAGTGGTCGAGGACGTAAAAATGCTAATACGGGCAGTTCGTTAGTGGTTGAGGGCGTAAATATGCTAATACAGGCAGTTCGTCAGTGGTTGAGGGCGTAAATATGCTAATACAGGACAGTTCGTCAGTGATCGAGGACGTAAATATGCTAATACGGGACAGCCCGTCAGTGGTCGAGGGCGCAAATATGCTAATACGGGCAGTTCGTCAGTGGTCGAGGGCGTAAATATGCTAATACGGGACAGTTCGTCAGTGGTCGAGGGCGCAAATATGCTAATACGGGACAGGTCGTCAGTGGGTGAGGGCGTAAATATGCTAATACGGGCAGTTTGTCAGTGGTCGAGGGCGTAAATATGCTAAAACGGGCAGTTCGTCAGTGGTCGAGGGCGTAAATATGCTAATACGGGCAGTTCATCAGTGGTCGAGGGCGTAAATATGCTAATACGGGACAGGTCGTCAGTGGGCGAGGGCGTAAATATGCTAATACGGGCAGTTCGTCAGTGGTCGAGGGTGTAAATATGCTAATACGGGCAGTTCGTCAGTGGTCGAGGACGTAAATATGCTAATAAGGGACAGGTCGTCAGTGGTCGAGGGCGTAAATATGCTAATGCGGGCAGTTCGTCAGTGGGCGAGGGCGTAAATATGCTAATACGGGCAGTTCATCAGTGGTCGAGGGCGTAAATATGCTAATACGGGCAGTTCATCAGTGGTCGAGGGTGTAAATATGCTAATACGGCAGTCCGTCAGTGGTCGAAGGAGTAAATATGCTAATACGGGCAGTTCGTCAGTGGTTGAGGGCGTAAATATGCTAATACGGGCAGTTCGTCAGTGGTCGAGGGCGTAAATATGCTAATACGGGACAGCCTGTCAGTGGTCGAGGGCGCAAATATGCTAATACGGGCAGTTTGTCAGTGGTTGAGGGCGTAAATATGCTAATACGGGCAGTTTGTCAGTGGTCGAGGGTGTAAATATGCTAATACGGGCAGTTTGTCAGTGGTCGAGGGTGTAAATATGCTAATACGGCCAGTTCGTCAGTGGTCGAGGACGTAAATATGCTAATACAGGCAGTACGGGCAGTTTGTCAGTGGTCAAGGGTGTAAATATGCTAATACAGGCAGTTCGTCAGTGGTCGAGGGCGTAAATATGCTAATACGGGCAGTTCGTCAGTGGTCGAGGGTGTAAATATGCTAATACAGCAGTCCGTCAGTGGTCGAAGGAGTAAATATGCTAATACGGGCAGTTCGTCAGTGGTCGAGGGCGTAAATATGCTAATACGGGCAGTTCGTCACTGGTTGAGGACGTAAAAATGCTAATACGGGCAGTTCGTCAGTGGTCGAGGGTGTAAATATGCTAATACGGGCAGTTCGTCAGTGGTCGAGGGTGTAAATATGCTAATACGGGCAGTTCGTCAGTGGTTGAGGACGTAAAAATGCTAATACGGGCAGTTCGTTAGTGGTTGAGGGCGTAAATATGCTAATACGGCAGTCCATCAGTGGTCGAAGGAGTAAATATGCTAATACAGGACAGTCCGTCAATGGCCGTGGGCGGAGCATGAGCAATATTACATCATATTGCTCAGAAAGTCCAAACGGCTTTGATTATTGAGAGTGTTTAGGCTTTTTTGAGGATAAAAAAAAAAATGTCTTCATTGTACGGTGGTTGTGCAAACACCATATAAAAGTGAATTTTGCATCCGATGACCAATTTAAATAAAGTCAATACAATAGAGATAAACAAAGACAATAGAGATTGTTACGTGTTCCGAAATCAAAGCTAAAAAGTAACTGTGACCGTGTGTTTCCAGTGGCTGATGCGTTACCACTCAGCATTAGATCTGCTCCATCCATGTCTGTGTTTTAATCTCGGCTAAAAACGTACCTTTTTGAACTAGCATATGGTCAATAATGATGAAATGTATTGTATTGTGTGTTTTGTTTATGGTTTTTCTTAATTTTATATATCGTAAAGCACACTGGTCAACTGGTGTTGTGTTTAGTTGTGCTATAGAAATAAAACTGACATTGACAATTAGCGCTTGCTCTCCGGCTTGGCTGAACGCCAGCTCATGTGACATGGGTGGACGTCAGCTCAATGCTAGCGCCACGGGTCAAATCGAGAGCGCAAGTGATTAGCACGATACGCTGTGCCCCTCGGCATCATGGGATGTCAGGTATACAGGTAGGGTTACACCACTTATCCTGCCGAGGAACAATAGCTGACTGACAGCTGATACACGCACAGCTCGAGTGAGAGGCAGGGGAATCGGCTGTGGACATGAAAAACAGCGTGAAATATATCACTAGTTTATTGCTAGTCCGTTTAATGTTTGGAGTCACTAATAGTTAAAGTCTCCCTGTAGGCAATAATTGTATCCATTTAAACTCATCTTTGATCACCAAAATGACACATTTAAAAGTTTTTTCCTTGAAAAGAAAATGTCTTCATGTCTTAAAATATCTTGAATGTAACTCGACACCCTTGCCTCATTTAGTATGCACGGTTCTATGAATATGCAAATGAGCCCCGCCTCCACTCACTCACTCAGCTCAGAGATCCACTGGTTGACGATCACACGTTGATCTGATTGGTTACAAGGTAGTTTGTGACGTCAGAAACACCAGCGATTTCAAAGCGTGTGTTTGAGACTGTCTTTGGTTCACTGCAGTTTTAAGGAGGAAATACTCAGCAATGGTGTCGACTTATGAATTTACACATGATTTGTCTTAAAGCAGATTAAAACACCACATAGACACATAAACAACATTAAAAGCTGGATTTACACCACAGGGGGACTTTAAAACACTTATTTTTGTTTTATTCTTTACTTTTATTGTAATTTTTTTCTTATGCTCTTGTGATTATTTAAAAAAAATCCTTTTTATGCAAAGCACTTTGAATTACCATTGTGTATAAAATGTGCTATATAAATTACTGTAAATAAACTTGCCTTGCATATCCACAGCTGAACATCTGAACGTCCAGCATGATGCGGTGGCGATACAAGTCTTGGGTATATTGGCTTATAGTGTTGTAAATGACTCAAGGACATAATGTGGTGTGTTGTGTGTGAGAAAGGGAGAGGAGAAGCGAGAGGAAGGATCTCCACTTACACGTTCTCCACACGTATCCTCTGGTAGTCGGACAGAATGGCCCCGACAGACACGGCCTCCACACACAGCTCCTCCTGAACACACAGAAGACGGAGGAAAGATGGTCAGATCACACACGCAAACATCATTACACATCAGGGTTCCCACACCTCGCTTCACTTCAGATTCAAGGAGCTTTCAAGGACTTTCCAGGTCCAATACAAGGGCTGCACGAAATTATCGAAATATCACAAATGTATGAATCGTGATATGCATATCGCCACCGCTTGCAATAACTGGGGTCACGAACACAAGACAGAGAGAAAATCACTCACTCTCGGCTGAAGAACTTCTGTAGCTTTAATAAGAATCAGGATATATCTAATTCATACAGTGAAAACTAAGCAGTGTTTTATTTTTACATTTGATTATTCAGTTTGTGTTGTTTAATAACTCTAATGTAGGATAACCTGAAGCCCACTGATGTTAGAATAACACTTCTGATATACAGTAAAACACTGATGTTCACTTTGAGAAGTTTAGGGATGTTTTCTTGTCACAAAAAGAATGTGAAACACATTTTATCATTTTAAATATATTTTAAAGATACTTTTTAATCATTATCGTGTCGCATATCGAATATCGCAGTATTTAATGAGTTATCGCTTATGGCATTTCTCTTCAGTATCGTGCAGCTCTACTATATACCCGCAAACTCAAGGACTTCATGTGGGACATGTTTCGAGTGAGAGCAAGGTTACATCGTGTTACCTTGTAAGATACATTGTTACAGTTTTGTGCACGTTCGTCATGGCAACGTACAACACAAAGTATCTCACGCGGGAAACACTTAACGTAACGCGTAAATGTGTGTAACTAACGTAAATCAAGCAAGCTAGTGCGCAGAGACCACGAAGTGTTGGTGAAATAACACATTAGCGGACCGGAGGGAATCATGTGGAATCTTATCCAGAAAACTTCTTGCACAAAATAAATTCAAGCACTTTCGAGGATCTGTATCTGTTTATCCGTTTATTTAAAAAAAAACTTTCCAGGACCTTTTATTATTTTTTTCAGATTCCCAAACTTTCAAGGATTTTGAGGAGCCATGGGAACACTGATCACGTGACCACCTCACACGGCTAATCCACTCGAAGACAGACCTTCTCCACAAAGTATGGGAGACATTTTTAAATGAGTTGCAAACATTATATTTAGTTATTTTGATTTTACCAATGAGTTTATCCATAATGTGAGCTAATAGTTTGCAATAAAAGTGTGTACTCTCTGAGCTGCTTTTGTGTTTGTTTTGTATATTGTTAATCTATTCTATCAATGAATGGAAGTGGTTTTGAGTTCAAAACCCCATCATGTGAACATCACACACAGGAGATCCAGCAGCGTCAGTGATCAACACACACTCATATTAACACACACACAACACTACGCTCTGTCAGTCGCAGTGTCCACATCTCCTCCTGGTCAAGCTCCAGACGTGAACACACACACACACACACACACACACACACACACAGCGTAACGTGACGTCAGCGCTGGAGCGAGCGTGTCTGATACTCATGCCTTCAGCAAACCGAGATAAGCCTATCGCTCTCCGTCATCACTAAACAAGACTGAGCAAACTACATTAGGCAGAACACACAAACACATTACAAGAGCTTTAGGCTAGACTCTTTATCTGTGTGTGTGTGTGTGTGTGTGTGTGTGTGTGTGTGTGTGTGTGTGTGTGTGTGTGTGTGTGTGTGTGTGTGAACATGCCGATTCAACATGAACCACTGATTCAATAAAAAAATTATTAGCAAATTCAGATCAATTCACTTTGTTTCATCATAATTAGATTTGAGTAATAACTATCGTCAGCTAGAAAGCATTCTGATGAATATATACACTATATTATATATTTGTATATGCATATTTATCATATTTTTACTTAACCTGTAAGTAATGTCTTCATTATTTAATGCATGTTTCAATAAATCTTTAATTAAAACAAGTTATTATAGTTTATTGTCGTTCAAATGTTTATATTTAACTAACAAACTGGAGTAGAATTATTAAAAGTTGATTTAAAACTGCCGTATGTGCAAGTTAAATGTTTAGTCCCAAACTCAGTTTGAGTGTTTGCTTGATTATTGATAATTAATTTATTATTTAGTATTATTTAGATTTAGTGCATCCTGAATTTTCAGTTTTGGCCCAGAATTTTCATTTTGGTGCATCCATATATATATATCAAAACTAATAAGAGTGACAAAAACACTGTGAAATTACTATATGTTTTTTTTCTTTTTTTTTTTTTTTTTATTGTTAACCAAGCCAAAGCTGCAAAGAAATAGACCAATGACACATACAAACGAGTACACATGTAGAGGAGAAAAGAAGAGCTAAATATATAGATATAAAAGTATATACAGATACAGTAATCATTTTAATGAATAGGTTATTCCAGTGTGATATAACAATATTTTTGAGATAGACAGACAGATATAAACTCACTTTTATATTAATAGATATATTTGATTAATAGATATCTAGACAATTTGAAACAATCATAATAATAATATTTGTAGTAATAGTAGTAATAATAATAGTGGCAGCAGCAGCAGCAATAATAGTGATCTTAACTTTAGACCAGTCCACAAAATAATTGCAGACTAAAATGACTAAATTTTAGAGCCCTAAAGACAGAAGCTACAGCAGTGTCTCAGTGAGAGTGAGAGAGTGTCCACAGATCCCGCAGGAGTCTCCGGATGGGAAGCGTTTGATTGTGACTTTAGGACCCGCTGGATGTAAATGTCATGTGGACAGTAATGAAATAAGCTCTTGTGTAAGGAGCCGGCGTGTTCACAGGTGAAGCGCTCCTCTATTAGCCGCCGCATCGACCGGGCGTCCCGGGACGACCCCAGAGGTCATCATTTATGTATTAAGCAGGTTTAAAGGTATCCATTTCTTTTTATGTTCTTTTCCAGCAGTAATGTGGAAGTAATCAGAGACAGGTTTGATTTCTCTGCGCTCCTGACACCTCGAGCGATCGATGTCCTGCAGAAACCCACCTGGACACAGAAGCGCAGGATAAAAGCGTGTGTGTGTGTGTGTGTGTGTGTGTGTGTGTGTGTGTGTGTGTGTGTGTGTGTGTGTGTGTGTGTGTGTGTGTGTGTGTGTGTGTGTGTGTGTGTGTGTGTGTGTGTGTGTGTGTGTGTGTGTGTGTGTGTGTGTATGTATATATGTATATATATATATATATATTATATATATATATATGCACACAAACACACATATATGATGACCTTACTCGCGATTAATTGATTTGACACTACTATCTGTAAACCTTCAAACTTCAAGGCTTTTTACAAAACTTTCAAATCAAGTTAAAAATTTGTCTTCTCTCGCACGCGCCGGCGGAAGCAAGCGTTTGAACATCTGACAGTGAATCTCACGAGCCTCTGAAAATAATCATCCGGCACAAACTCAACGACCAATCGATCCATTCCTTCTCTAACACCAGTATCAGCGCTGTAGTGTCTCACCAGCAGTGTTACCAGAGTGTGTGTTCAGTGTCGGGCCGGGCATTGACTAGGGCTGTCACCATATATCGCAATACAAAAATACAATATGTATTTTATATAATTCACCCAAAATCAAAATTAATGTGTGCGAAAAAATCCAAGTTTTCAGAGTTTTAGTGCCAGAACTGCATTAAACTACTATATATAATGTTGAATATAATGTATAATAATGCAATGGGGGAATATTAGTGTGTCCTGATAATGCCAGATGTCTGATGTTACCAGTAAAAGTGTCCTACATTATTGTAAATATATCTAGTCAATAATTCAGTATTTTCATCTTCAGAATCATGAATATTGTTATTCTGGTGTCTCTATTGTCCTGTTCATTGGGTTTCAGCACCAAGTCCAAGCCTGTTCATTTACACACACAATGTAGGATCACATTTAGCATTTAATCATTTTCTGTAAACCTTTTATCATGTGTCTTGGAGTATCGCAGTGATATGGTCTCGTGAGTTCAGGATCGTGATGTGAGGGGATCGTGACACTCCTGGTGTTGACACAAGTTTCATGATTGGATGCATTGGTTGCACTTTAGATTTAGGTTTATTAACTAAGACTAATAAATACTGTAGCAGTGTTCAGTATGATTAGAGCTCTTATATTATCCTATGGTGCACATGAGGGCTGAACGTCGTGATGTTTCACACACTCTCACACTCAGAGCCGTCGATACTCTCCTGTTTTCTGGCTGTAAGTTTCACAGGTTTCTTCACAGATCTTGAAGGACTGCTGGAACACAAGCTGTGCTTTTCAGGTGTGAAGATTTCATCTATTCTACTGTCCTCAAAACACATCATAATTATATTTGGGGATTGCTGCAAAACAAACAAACACAAAAAAAACAATCACTTCTAATAAATAAATGAATATGCAATATTCCTACACAATGATGCCAATTTTTGACAGTTTTTTTTTTTTTACATTTTGTCAAATTATTATTTAGATGGTAATAGACAGACAGGTGTGGTGGTGTGTGGAGGTCTAAGGGTTAACAGTGTAATTATAGAAGTCATTACAGCTGTAATTATATGCAGGTATTTATAAATACAAGTACAATGTAGAACAAGTGCACTGAATCAAATGATTAATTTAATTGTAAGTGCATATCAGTTAGATATTTAACATGTAAATCCAGCTTTTAATGTTGTTTATGTGTTTATGTGGTGTTTTTAATCTGCTTTAAGACAAACTATTGCCACAGATATCCCCGTGCGACTCGAGACTGGTGACGTGATCCAGGGTCACATGTGACATGATGAACATCAACTCAATCTCCAAACATGATGAACATGTATAAATGCCTTTCTATCGATGATAATGCAGAAGAAAACCTCATGCTCTTCTCTTTCTGAAGGGCCTCGTTCAGAGGAGAAATTACATGTGTTCAACTATAGATGGCACTATTGCACCATCACTCACACACACACACACACACACACACACACACACACACACTGAACGGCACACCTAAAACACAGCCATTCCTTTATGTTCAAGTGTCATTTGCTCAAAAGATAACATCTAATTAAGTCAAAGTGCTGGATGAATCTTTTAAAACATCACACTCCTGGAACAGAACACACACTCCTGGAGCAGAACACACACTCCTGGAGCAGAACACACACTCCTGGAACACAACACACACTCCTGGAACACAACACACACTCCTGGAGCAGAACACACACTCCTGGAACACAACACACACTCCTGGAACACAACACACACTCCTGGAACACAACACACACTCCTGGAGCAGAACACACACTCCTGGAACAGAACACACACTCCTGGAACAGAACACACACTCCTGGAGCAGAACACACACTCCTGGAGCAGAACACACACTCCTGGAGCAGAACACACACTCCTGGAGCAGAACACACACTCCTGGAGCAGAACACACACTCCTGGAGCAGAACACACACTCCTGGAGCAGAACACACACTCCTGGAGCAGAACACACACTCCTGGAACAGAACACACACTCCTGGAACAGAACACACACTCCTGGAACAGAACACACACTCCTGGAACAGAACACACACTCCTGGAACAGAACACACACTCCTGGAGCAGAACACACACTCCTGAAACAGAACACACACTCCTGGAGCAGAACACACACTCCTGGAGCAGAACACACACTCCTGGAGCAGAACACACACTCCTGGAGCAGAACACACACTCCTGGAGCAGAACACACACTCCTGGAGCAGAACACACACTCCTGGAGCAGAACACACACACTCCTGGAGCAGAACACACACTCCTGAAACAGAACACACACTCCTGGAGCAGAACACACACTTCTGGAGCAGAACACACACTCCTGGAGCAGAACACACACTCCTGGAGCAGAACACACACTCCTGGAGCAGAACACACACTCCTGGAGCAGAACACACACTCCTGGAGCAGAACACACACTCCTGGAGCAGAACACACACTCCTGGAGCAGAACACACACTCCTGGAGCAGAACACACACTCCTGGAGCAGAACACACACTCCTGGAGCAGAACACACACTCCTGGAGCAGAACACACACTCCTGGAGCAGAACACACACTCCTGGAGCAGAACACACACTCCTGGAACACAACACACACTCCTGGAACACAACACACACTCCTGGAGCAGAACACACACTCCTGGAGCAGAACACACACTCCTGGAGCAGAACACACACTCCTGGAGCAGAACACACACTCCTGGAGAAGAACACACACTCCTGGAGCAGAACACACACTCCTGAAACAGAACACACACTCCTGGAGCAGAACACACACTCCTGGAGCAGAACACACACTCCTGGAGCAGAACACACACTCCTGGAGCAGAACACACACTCCTGGAGCAGAACACACACTCCTGGAGCAGAACACACACTCCTGGAGCAGAACACACACTCCTGGAGCAGAACACACACTCCTGGAGCAGAACACACACTCCTGGAGCAGAACACACACTCCTGGAGCAGAACACACACTCCTGAAACAGAACACACACTCCTGGAGCAGAACACACACTCCTGGAGCAGAACACACACTCCTGAAACAGAACACACACTCCTGGAGCAGAACACACACTCCTGGAGCAGAACACACACTCCTGGAGCAGAACACACACTTCTGGAGCAGAACACACACTCCTGGAGCAGAACACACACTCCTGGAACACAACACACACTCCTGGAACACAACACACACTCCTGGAGCAGAACACACACTCCTGGAGCAGAACACACACTCCTGGAGCAGAACACACACTCCTGGAGCAGAACACACACTCCTGAAACAGAACACACACTCCTGAAACAGAACACACACTCCTGGAGCAGAACACACACTCCTGAAACAGAACACACACTCCTGGAGCAGAACACACACTCCTGGAGCAGAACACACACTCCTGGAGCAGAACACACACTCCTGAAACAGAACACACACTCCTGGAACACAACACACACTCCTGGAGCAGAACACACACTCCTGGAGCAGAACACACACTCCTGGAGCAGAACACACACTCCTGGAGCAGAACACACACTCCTGGAGCAGAACACACACTCCTGGAGCAGAACACACACTCCTGGAGCAGAACACACACTCCTGGAGCAGAACACACACTCCTGAAGCAGAACACACACTCCTGGAGCAGAACACACACTCCTGGAGCAGAACACACACTCCTGGAGCAGAACACACACTCCTGGAGCAGAACACACACTCCTGGAGCAGAACACACACTCCTGGAGCAGAACACACACTCCTGGAGCAGAACACACACTCCTGGAACACAACACACACTCCTGGAACACAACACACACTCCTGGAGCAGAACACACACTCCTGGAGCAGAACACACACTCCTGGAGCAGAACACACACTCCTGGAGCAGAACACACACTCCTGGAGCAGAACACACACTCCTGGAGCAGAACACACACTTCTGCTGGTGAAGCGCTCTCGCACCGTTCCTGTCAGGCCGAATCACACACAAGTCTCAACTAAAATCTTTTTGATATCTTCAAATAATTTGGACGTACAAAAGAAACTTTTTTTTATTTGGCTAATTTTGTCTTCATCAAAATGAATGTTTAATTTTTGGATAATTCTCGATGTTCTGATGATGAAATACTGCTAGAAACTTGTGCAGGAGAATATATGTATCGACAGCATTTGTGGCATAATGCAGATCATGTGACAAAAAAAAAATATATATATATATATATATTATTATTATTATTATAATAATAAATATATAGTGTGAGAAATTATGTAAAACTGAAATCAACATTAATACTGTTTTACAATTATAAATGTCCAAAGATGCTGTTTCAGCACAATTCTGTGTTCCCTAAGATTGAGAGTCTCTTCTGCTCGGCATTACTTTGATAAAAAATACGGTAAAGACAGTAAAATATTATTATAATTATAATATTGTGAATATATAGTAAAGTGTAATTTATTCCTGTGATCAAAGCTAAATTTTCAGCATCATTACTCCAGTCTTCAGTGTCACATGATCCTTCAGAAATGATGATTTGATGCTCAAGAAACATTTATGACTATTATCAATGTTGAAAATAGTTCATATTTTTGTGGAAACTGTGAAACCTTTTATTTTTCAGGATTCTTTGATGAATAGAAAGTTCAAGAGAACAGCATTTGTTTGAAATAGAATCTTTTGTAACATTATAAATGTCTTTACTGTCACTTTTGATCAATTGAATGCGTCCTTGATGAATAAAAGCATTAATTTTTTTAATTTTTTTATCTTACAGACATCAAACTTTTGTACGGTAGTGTATATAAAGAGTCTCTTTGTTAATAAACATTAAAGTCAGCATGAAAGTGAAGTTGTGCTGGTCTTTTCTCCTCTATTGTGCCGTATATATCTCAGTGAAACGCTTCTGGAACAAGATTAAATGTGGGCGGGGCTTGATTGTGTCTGTGGGGAATTGATTGGATGGTTGTGGTTTGCAATTGGCTGATCTCATGTGAGTGACAGGTTATAGCCCCGCCCTCATCATCAGAGAAGAGAAGAGATGCTGCAAGAGGAACTTATTCTGATTCAAGATTATTAACACAATAATGATGATGTGCACCCATAAATCATTTACGATAAACACTACAAGATTCCATAAAATCATAAAAAATGTATTTCATGTTCACAGAGAGCACACGCTTTCACTGCATGATGTAGTTATTAAAAAGCCTTTATAATGCCCTCAATGTTCAAGACAAGGGGCAAAAATACCTCTGTATGTCTTTTATTTTGATCTCATTGAACATCATATAAAGAGTGGCATTTTTTCTCCAAATATCAGCACGATTACAAATGTGATATTTGTTTTTAGCAACAGTTTAATAAACAAGAAGTTAATATTAATTGACTCACATTTTAGACACAGTATTGCCAACGAAAACAGTTCCAAACACGACCACAGGACTGTTCTGACACACGGCGGGGAATGAACGAATCGCTTGAGTGAATGATTCAATGACTCACTCATTAAGAAGTCACAAGCTTCGTTCATGAATGAATCAGTCGTTTGAATGAATTGGTTGAGTCTCAATGACTCACTCATTAAGACCGTCACAAGCTCCGTTCCTGAATGATTCAGTCTGAATGAATCGGTTGAATCTCAATGATTCGCTCATTAACAGTGACTCACTGACACCTACTGGAGGCTTTAATCTCACATGTAGTGTTAATGGGGCAGCAGTGGTTCAGTGGTTCATGTAGGTTGTCTACAAACCGGAAGGTTGGTGGTTCAATCCCCGGTTCCACCTGACCAAATGTTGAGGTGTCCATGAGCAAGACACCTAACCCCAGCTGCTCCCGACGAGCTGGATGGCGCCTTGCATGGCTGACACCGCCGTCGGTGGGTGAATGTGAGGCTATGTAAAGCGCTTTGGTGGCCATAGGTCTGTGAAAGCGCTATATAAATGCAGTCCATTTACCATTAACAGTATCTTTTCATTTATTTTCAATAATTTCACTATATCAAGATTCAATGTTTTATGTTTAAACCACCAGAGCATTATTTCTGCATGTGTTAAACACATTGATGCCCTCTGATCTGGATTAAACAGTGTGTGTGAATGCATCTAAATCCACTTCAGATCCAGATTCTGTTTCCTCTGCACTGCACACATCAATGTTGAACTGACTTCATTTGATGGTAACAGCCCTATTGTGTCTTATTATTCAAACTGAATTTATTGATTAAATGTAAGAATTGAACACAAAAGATGATGCATACATTTAATTCAGTTTAAAAAACGACTTTATAAAAGGTAAAAAATCTATTTAAACGTATTGGAAAAGATGATTTCTGTCAGTGCTGTACACACAGAATATGAAGAATATCAAAAATATTCTTGTTTTATATTCTCAGTCCACGGCAGCACAAAACCAGATATATTCTAATTATCGTTATAGAGAAAAATCCCAGAAAATATCAAGATATCGTGTTTTGTCAATATCACACAGCCCTAGGATTACCCATGTCATTATACACAGAAACGGTGTATCCTCACGTCTAGACCTCATGCAGACACAGCTGTACCTGAACTCCAGAGCACATCTCATGAGGAACTAGGCGGAACAAGATCCCACACATATTAGACAAGATCCCACGGGAAACAAACAGCATATCTACCCAGAAACAGACGAACATGTGTCCGAGTGGAAGTAAACTAAACGTCTGGTCTGAGCAGAACTTCTGAAGATGAGTGTAACTATGAGTTTAGGATTTTAAACCATGCAATAGACAAAAAAAGCGTAAATGGATCAATACAAGAATAATGTTTGAAAGGATTAATCATAGAAATAACCTTAAAGAATAATCAGAATAATCATACGCATATCTTTTACACCACGTTTAACAAGATTTAATTATTTGAATATGAATTAATAATTTTTACTTTTTGTTGCATTTTTGTTCATCCTCAAACAATTATTGTATCTGTATTATTAAGAGGTGTTCACAAGAGTTAACTGTAAACTGCAAACATTAAACTTTGCTGAAAGTTGCGCTCGTCTTTCCTCTATTGTGTCGTATATCGAGTGAAACGGCTCAAATGTGGGCGGGGCTTGATTGTGTCCGTGGGGAACTGATTGGATGGTTGTAGTTGCTGAAGTCCACGATGTAATTCCTCATTATCTGAGAGCTTTAGAAGCGTGTTGTTTGGATCACAGAGCTGTGCTGCCTCACTGAAGGAGCTGGAGATCCGCACACACACACATCTGACCTCCTCCAGCCCAAAACAACAAGCCCTTAAAATCTGATGCCAGTCTTGTGTGAAAATAAGGGGAAACGCGTCTGTCGGGCCTCAAACTCTCTCATCTCTCCTCAGATTCAGGAAGTGATGCGAGCAAACACATCACATCAGCTGACAGACACACCGCATTCATCAACCACAACACATCAACTATTAGTACATCAAATGTGCAGCAACACCTCCTTCAGCTGAACGCTCACATTTTACAACACTGTAACTATGGCTACCAGTCCAGCAAATACTGTTTCCTTTAAAGTCTCCTTCACCGTAGCACTTTTATTAACCACTGTCTAACCACTAATTCTGGCTAAACTGAGAATCACGATCACGATTCTGAACAGACAACTAATCAAAACATTATTTCTGACAAAACGTTCATCGCTGCAGTCTATTTAAAATGTGTAATTAAATGGAATGAACTACTTTTAAAAAAACGGTTAAATGAATGATTCAGTGACTCAATGCTTCAATGACATCATTACTGGATGAATCAGCGATTCTGAACGAATCTCTTAAATTAATGATTCATTGACTCAATCATATAGACTTCACTTGCTTCATTACTGGATGAATCAGCGTTTCTGAACGAATCTCTTAAATTAATGATTCATTGACTCAATCATATAGACTTCACTTGCTTCATTACTGGATGAATCAGCGTTTCTGAATGTAATCTCTTAAATGAATGATTCATTGACTCAATCATATAGACTTCACTTGCTTCATTACTGGATGAATCAGCGTTTCTGAACGAATCTCTTAAATTAATGATTCATTGACTCAATCATATAGACTTCACTTGCTTCATTACTGGATGAATCAGCGTTTCTGAACGAATCTCTTAAATTAATGATTCATTGACTCAATCATATAGACTTCACTTGCTTCATTACTGGATGAATCAGCATTTCTGAACGAATCTCTTAAATGAATGATTCATTGACTCAATCATATAGACTTCACTTGTTTCATTACTGGATGAATCAGCGTTTCTGAACGAATCTCTTAAATTAATGATTCATTGACTCAATCATATAGACTTCACTTGTTTCATTACTGGATGAATCAGCGTTTCTGAACGAATCTCTTAAATTAATGATTCATTGACTCAATCATATAGACTTCACTTGCTTCATTACAGGATAAATCAGCGTTTCTGAACGAATCTCTTAAATTAATGATTCATTGACTCAATCATATAGACTTCACTTGCTTCATTACTGGATGAATCAGCGTTTCTGAACGAATCTCTTAAATTAATGATTCACTAACTCAATCATATAGACTTCACTTGCTTCATTACTGGATGAATCAGCGTTTCTGAACGAATGATTTGATGATAAATGAATGTTTTAAGTCACTTGTTTCCACCTACTAGTGTATCATTATTTGAAGCGCCAAGTTACTTTCAAAAGGTGATTTACTCTATTTTGTTTGCTACTGCAGACATCAGTGTTTATATCTGAACTATAAACTTTTATCCCAGTACTTCTGTGATAATCTGAATTATTGTAACAGAAATAATGAAACTGTGTGGTTGGAAAGACTGTTTGTGAAGCTGTTTCATATCTAAACATGAATAGCAACGGCTCTCTCTGGATCAGGACACAGATCTGAATGTGTGCTGTGATTGCACTTGTCAAAGGTTTAAAGGGATAGTTCACTTTGAAATTAATTTTTGGTATGTTTTAGCTTACCTCAAGGTAGTGTTGCACGGTGTACCGATACTTCAAAAGTATCGCGATACTCGGAAATTAAAAACGTCACGATACCTAAATTTATCAGTATCGATACTAAAAAATTTTTTTTTTTTTTAAACGCCTCCCTATGGACATCTGTTTTTTTCCTGACGCACGCAGCAAAGAACCTGCCGCTGTCAGTGTCATGTGACAAAACACTACAGCGAGATGGCTGCATGTGCGAGCACAAGTGGTCCACGACTCGTAGAAAAAGATGACGCAAGGAGTGACATATGGAAGTACGTTGCCTACCTTGCTCTGTTGCACGGTGAACCGATACTTCAAAAGTAAATCGGAAATTAAAAACGTCACGATTCCTTAATTTATTAGTATCGATACTTCTAAGAATGACCGCGTTCCAGATTTGTAAGGCCGGCGACACACTGACTGCGTGTCGTGTCCGTTTTTATTTCGGCTCCCATGTTAACTGCCTGCGTGACACACGCGTCTGGGCGCAGCTCGAGACGCGCGGAAAACGTGTGTATGCTAGAAATAGAACCGACGCCTATTTTTCACGCGACACGCAAGCGTGTTGGAAGCGTTTCCAGGCAAAATAGAATAGGAAAAGATGTTTCTATGTCATTTTGACACGAATACATATTAAAAAATGACATTTTGATGTTTGAAAGTTTTGACATAAATACAATAAATGTAATTTAAAAATATATTATCGATTTTCAAATATGGCATCTCTCAATACAGAACGAAATATTCTGTAGCCTATTTTGCCGTCAACACTGCCGACGTTGTCTTTGCTGCTATATATTTATGTTTAACATGAAGTATAGGCCTTCCACACATCTCTCTCCCCACGTCAAATATATCACCAATGAGGCTTATCATATGTTACCAATATTAAACATTGTTTAATATAATCGCTGTTCATATTTTTATTCAAAGTTCAGAATCAAGATAAAGCTCTTATGTTTCTTATGATAAATTAGATAATGCTGCTAAATTTATAAAAAATGTTTCCTTGAATGTCATTGCTCTAATTAATTTTTTATAGTTTTATATTTCATATTTTGTTCAAATGTTTAATATATCTGCTGTTTATATGTTAATTTATTAGTGTGTTATATGATTAGAATGTTGTCCCGGTTTTAAAATAAAGCACAGCAATGATATTTGAGAGTGTTTCTCCCTTTTCAGGAAAAGTATCGAAAAAGTATCGAAATTGCAATACTTGACTTGGTATCGAAACAATAATTTTGGTATCGTGACAACACTACCTCAAGGGCATCCAAGATGTAGGTGTCTTTTTTTCCGCAGTAGTTTCAATTTTTATATTTTTAGGTCAAACCGTTCTTGTCTGTCAGTCATATAATGCAGGTCTATGGTCATTATCTCAAAACACAAGCACAGAGTCCAAATTAAAACAATTCCCCGTCGTCCAAATGAAACAATTCCCCACCGTAAGTACACACTGATGGCCTAAGACACGAAACGAGCGGTTTGTGTGAGAAAACGAACAGTATTTATATTGTTTTTACCTCTTATACACAGCCATGTCGAAGTGATCTGATCTGACGTGTACGCAGACTGGTGCATAGATATATACACTAGATGTCGCCTTAAAGACATTCGTTCCAATGAACTGCCGTAGACAAGGCGACATCTAGTGTATATATCTGTGCACCAGTCTGCGTACACGTCAGATCAGATCACTTCGACATGGCTGTGTATAAGAGGTAAAAACGATATAAATACTGTTCGTTTTCTCACACAAACCGCTCGTTTCGTGTCTTAGGCCATCAATGTGTACTTACGATGGGGAATTGTTTAATTTGGACGACGGGGAATTGTTTTAATTTGGACTCTGTGCATGTGTTTTGAGACAGTGACCATCGACCTGCATTATATGACTGACAGACAAGAACGGTTTGACCTAAAAATATAAAAATTGAAACTACTGCGGAAAAAAAGACACCTACATCTTGGATGCCCTTGAAGTAAGCTAAAACATACCAAAAATTAATTTCAAAGTGAACTATCCCTTTAATCGACACAGGAGAACGGATGTCATTTAGGAATAAGATCGCGTGGGTGTTTGAATCGAGATCGCGATCTTTCAACGATTAATCGTGCAGCTCTACTGCCAACTATATTACAACTTCTGCTTCACAATGGTCAGCAATCAGAAGTTCTGTGGTTTAAAATGTGGAAATGTTTAGATTGTTCATCACAGATTCATTGATTATCATAATACAGCCCTAAATGAGTACCGAGCTTTACTTACATGACATGTTTTAACATCTATTTCCCTCTCTTTGTACGATAGCGTCGCCAACTTCATCACTGCATCTGACACTGACTCAGAAAACACTGTTTATTAATAAACTATTAATGTTGAGACAGTGTCCTTTCTGACACATTCCTTATCATTATTTGTGTTGGTGTGCTTCAGCAAGCTTTATATGTGCTAGTTTATATTAGTATTTCTCTGTAATGTAGCAGTGTTACTCCTTCTCAGCCCTGAAACTCAACAGCACTAGCACTGGTGTAGAAGCTGAGATGTTGTACCTGGACGAGTTTGAGCAGCTGATAGAGATCCTCCACCTCGTCTCCTTCAGTCTGGCTGTATTCTCTGCCGGTGTGCAGACTCGAGCCCTTGATAGTGTGCCTGTATAGGGGCAGATCCATGGCCTCCGCCAGCAGATCCACGGCCTGGTGACCCACGGTCTGATACATGAAACTGTCCAGCTCGTCTGACACCGCTGACCAACAACAACACACACATATAAATACATATTTGGGGTTGGTAAGATTTGTAATGCTTCTGAAAGAGTCTCTTCTGCTCACTAAGACTGGGTTTATTTGATCAAAAATACAGTAAAAACAGTGAAATATTATTCCAATGTAGAACTGCTGTTTTCTATGTGAATATATCGTAAAGTGTAATGTATTCCTGTGATCAAAGCTGAATTTTCAGCATCATTACTCCAGTCTTCAGTGTCACATGATCCTGATATCCTAATGTAAACTATAACTGTAACTGAGCATTTAGCAGTGTCTGGGGGGATGTTAATGGGGAAAGGTCATGATTGTGATCTTACCGTGTGCAGGAGGCCTGAGGTTAGCGAGGGCCACTATAGTGTGACCAGCAGACACACACTGCATCATGTTATAACAGCTGTCTTTACCGCCACTGCAACACACACACACACACACAGATTTACACCATCATATTCACGTCTCGTTGTAATCACGGTAAACGCTGCGTCGTGTTAACGTTACCTGATCAACGCAACAACTCTCATGATGTTTATTTCACAGATGATTATCGCTGCAGACAGACAGACAGACAGACAGACAGACAGACAGAGAGTCAAGAGCAGTGACTGCAGCCTGTGTTGATCATCTCACACACACACACACGTGTTTCTGCCGCTCGACTGTAAACACTGGCGCTTCTTCCGGGTGACGGAAGGACCCCTGAGGAGGCTGTCTGAGGATCTGCCTGAGCGAAAAGCTCTGACTGACCGCCGAACGAACCATAGCTCCTAAATAACCCACTGGATATTCTGCTTAAATATCCGCTATATGGAAGCAACGTAAGAAAACAATAATGATTTTGTAAATCACAATTTTGACACGTAAAATGTCATAATCGAAATTTTGTTGAGACACAATCGAAACTATGACATTCTAAGTTATAATTATGAGTTAAACTCGAAATGATGGCATACAAGTCATAATTATGCAATATAAATGTATAATTTCGACTTTCATAATTATGATTTTTTATATATATATTCGACTTGATCTCAAAATGTCGACTGTCATGACATTAAGAATTATTATTTAGTGTGTCATCATTTTCACTTTTTTTTAAATCTCATAAATATGACTTAGTATGTCAACTTTGACTTTATCTCATATTTTAGATTTTTTTTTTTTTTTATGTTATAAAGATTTACCGAAGCATAAAGGACACTGTTATGCTGCCTGCAGAAAACTACAGTCAAACATAACTTTATTCATTCATATGACTCTTTTTATTAATGATTTTGATTTTGACAAATTATCAAAAACTAGAAAGCTCTGTGCTTAATTATTTTGAAAGAAGAGGCTGTATGTGTGGTGGCCATTAATGGATTGACTGTATTGTATTGATTGATTCCATTTTTGTGAATAAAACTGTGAATAAAATAAGTTGTCTATAAGGCATTGATGGTGTTTCAAGTGTGCATTATAAAAGATTGACTGACCAGTTTGGGAATGGGATGTGATAATCAGATTTACAGATTCCAAAGATAAATAAATGATGCACGTAAATATCAAACCGCAGAGGAGCTTTCTGTACATGTGCGTGAGAATACACTAGTCTCACAGTGTTAGTTGTTGGCCGTGATGCTGTGGAGTCTGGATGTTCTCACAGGTGATGTTTTCCTCGGAGGGAGAATCACACACACACACACACACACACACACACACACACCTTTCATGCTGCGTTTGCTGTGTGTTGTTGTTGTGTTTCCTCACCTCGTGCCCCGGAGCCGGCCAAAGGCAACGCCTGCTGTCTGAATACACACAATTGAAAGAGACATCTTCCCTGCCCTCTGCTACTGTACGCTGGTTATTTATTTAGTTATTCTGAGACCAGCACAATTAACACGAGACTGGGTTTGTCCAGAAATACCCACAGCATTCACCGTTTCTTCACACAGAATATTCTCCTAACGTTCCCATATTTGGTTCCTGCTTGGTTATTAAGGGGAACATTCTCTCTATGGTCTTTATAAACCACAAATTAACGTTCATTTCTGTTTTATTGATTTGTTTGTATATTCTCATCACTCAACACTCGTTTAGATGAAATTGACTCAAAAGTAAATTAACAACCTTATGATTTACGTGCACATACATTGTTTTACTCTCCACTGATGCAAATAGCAATATAAACACTTGAACATCAGATCCTTTTTCTGTACAAAATGCATGTGTTGATCATTTTACTACTTTAGTCAAAAGTAAACTAATGTTTTTTTTTTCTCCAAATGTTACAATAATAGTAAAGTAATCAAAGCTATTGAAAAAAACTCACAAATTTCAAAGCTTTTGAAAAAAAAGGTGATGCTGTACACTTACTGACTGATTTACAGCTCGCAAAACACACTTCATCACTACAACATATTCAAAATACAGCTAAAAGAAGCAATTATCAGCGCTAAGCACAAAAAAAGGCATGAAGAGTTATGCAAACATGACTGGAAGCATCAGCCCAACTGCAGCAATGACTGATTAAAGACATTTGTATATTATTTTAGGCAAAAAAACTGGAGATTTTTTTTTTTTTTTTAATCAATCACATGTAATATGATAAAAAATTGTTACCAAATTGATGTTGTGTGGTCAGTGTGAGGTGACATACAAAGTTTAGTTTCAATATGGCAAAGGGTTTGTTGATGTATTATTCGAGAACTGTTTGATCAGTCACAAAGCTTTTAATAACTTCTAACGAATATGGCATAATTGGTATCATTGTTCTCTGAATAACTCAAGGAATCCATCAGGACAAACTGATCATTAAAATAGCTATTAGCATTTTTTGGAATTTCATTATGATTTCTGTCTCAAAGCTTTTTGAGTACCTATAGGGCATGGTGCCGATGACACATACCAAGTTTCATAACGATACGCTGATGCATTCATAAAATACAGTATTTTTTACAGCAAAATTCAAAATGGCCGACGCGGACAAAATGGGGGTCGTTGGACTCGGTATGCTGCACTGAATCAAAAGAGCTTTTTGGGCAAAACCTTCAGAAGTTATCAGCAAAAATAGCCATTTTATATATCTCTCGACCAGTAGGTGGCGTTGTGCCGAAACGCTGCAAGTAGCCTCAGGTCATGCTTGTGATGACATGTACCAAGTTTGATATTATTACGCGAAGCCGTTGCGAAAAATATAGCCTCATGTCCATTTTGCCGTGTTCTTCTTCAAATTAATGTGCACGTTATTATTATTTTATTTTATTTTCCAAAAAACTTTAAGTAACTTCCTTCAATCGAATCAACTTGAGCCAAGGAATCAAGAGGATAAACTAATTTTATTTATCCCTTACGGTTCAAAAGTTATTAGCACAAATGTATGTGAAAATTTGGACAGTTGGTGGCGCTAGAGGGATTGAGACTCCAAAGTTGTTCAGGTTAATTTAAATTCTGTCCTCCATCTCTGTTCCAAATTTCATAATTTGGCTGCCATAGACTCACATGGAGGAAGAAGAAGGAGTTGTTTGGCCCTACTAACCCTTTAGACTTTTAATGTTGTTTATTATATGTGTCTATGTGGTGTTTTTAATATGCTTTAAGACAAACCATGTGTAAATTCATAAGTCGACAGCATTGCTGAGTATTTCCTCCTTAAAACTGCAGTGAACCAAAGACAGTCTCAAACACACGCTTTGAAATCGCTGGTGTTTCTGACGTCACAAACTACCTTGTAACCAATCAGATCAACGTGTGATCGTCAACCAGTGGATCTCTGAGCTGAGGGAGTGAGTGGAGGCGGGGCTCATTTGCATATTCATAGAACCGCGCATACTAAATGAGGCAAGGGTGTCGAGTTACATCCAAGATATTTTAAGATATGATGAATTTATTTTCAAGGAAAAACGATTAAATATGTCATTTTGATGATTAAAGATGAGTTTGACTATATCATTTGACAAAATGATTGACTACAGGGGGACTTTAAGACATTCCTCCATTATATTGCCATAAAGGGTTCTTTAAAATTGAGATGAGACCTTAGAGTTCTATATAGAACCACATTTAACCTTTTTTCTAAGAGTGTACCCATTAAAGTATTAAATTGAAACTAAATCTTTACAATGACATACATTTAAGAAACAGTCTGAAATCAAACTGTGCTGATGGTGCCTCGACTGGTGAGGCAGAAGCGCAGACGCACTGAATCACGTGTTTGGCCTTTAAAGAGCATCTCACGGCTGATTTACACACACAAACACAAGATTTACACACACACACACAACTCATTTTAGTCACACAAGGACACAAAAACTTTGCACTTAATAAGAAGCGCTGGAATTATGACACAGACGTCCAGCAGTCAAGGTTTATCTGCAGATCTGTTCATCTTCTTTTAAGAGCACAACAAAACAGCCTGACACGCTCCTTAAATTACACTTTTAGCAATTTTGCAGTTTTATAGAAATTTTCTCCATCACACACGCTGGAGCTGACATGTTATTATAAGAGTTTCTCGATTCCCTTCTCCACCTCTTACGAGGGGTGACCCCGTGAGTTACGCTCCTGTCCTGAACCGAAGCTCCTGGACGAGGCCGAACTCTCAGAGGAGCAACTTCAGCTTCCCAAAGAATCTCAGCATGATTGAGTCATAACTGCAAGTCTATTTACATCATCTGACAAGTATTTCCTCTGCAACGAGAGCGCATTTGTAGCCGCACTTAAGGCAGATGTCCACCGAGCCTCAAAAGCACCACAAAATCCAGATTGTGCCGTTCAGAAGGAATCAGTTCAGCTCATAACTCTGCAGATGCACAGCAGATCTTTCTGAACATCTCCTGCTTTACAGATCCTGACGGTGCCGTAAAACCTGAGCGTTTGGCAGGCCGTGTTCTCCACGCATTCTCTCGGGATCCTCTGTGCTCATGTGCTGTAATGCGTTACATATACTGTTATAATATTAGAATATTTCCTCATTTGATGTCTTGGGTTTTGCTGGAATCACACTGAAGTTTCAGTAACACTTTACAGTATGTGTGCACTAATATGCATTAATTCATGCTTAACTAATGTTGACTTAAAGTCCCCCTGTAGTCGATAATTAGATCCCTTAAAACTCATCTTTAATCACCAAAATTACATATTTAAAAATGTTTCCTTGAAAAAAACGTTCATATCTTGAATGTAACTCGACACCCTTGCCTCATTTAGTATGCGTGGTTCTATGAATATGCAAATGAGCCCCGCCTCCACTCACTCACTCAGCTCAGAGATCCACTGGTTGACGATCACACGTTGATCTGATTGGTTACAAGGTAGTTTGTGACGTCAGAAACACCAGCGATTTCAAAGCGTGTTTTTGAGACTGTCTTTGGTTCACTGCAGTTTTAAGGAGAAAATACTCAGCAATGGTGTCGACTTATGAACTTACACATGGTTTGTCTTAAAGCAGATTAAAAACACCACATAGACACATAAACTACATTAAAAGCTGGATTTACACCACAGGGGGACTTTAAATATTTAGGATTTTCCTCTAAACTTTATCCGTGGAGAAGAGGACAGAACATTAGTTTCCAGGTGAACCTCAAATGTTTCAGATCAATGTTATATGTACCGTGTCACAAATATATTTAGCAGCTTGTTTAAAATCCGCCACAGTTTGCAGTGTTTGTGTCAGAGTAATACTCATCGCACACGCAGCCGCCGGATGGTAAAGCTCCATCTAAGTGAAGTGGGATGCTGTAATTAGGGCGTCTGATATACAATCCGAGGACGGCTGCTTTCCTACCCGACAAACACAATCTTAATCCAGGAAATAGCTTGCAATCAGAATATTGGATCTGACATCAGAGGTAGCCACAGCGCCGGTGCTTCCCGGCTTCAAAGCCGCGGTCGGGCCCGTTCGAGGTTTCTCTCGTGATCAAGCATGACACTCCGCAAACACAAAACCCCCGGCCCTCACTTTGCTTTTCTTGGATCCCCCCGTTCACTCCCTGCCAAGTCAGCTTGTGTTGTTTGTGTACGTCTGGATGGACTGGGATGATGTAATGACGCGCTGTAATCACAGGCACCTGTTCTACATTCGGCTCGGAGGAGCCCGGGACTGCCAGGCCCAGCTGCCTTTGTTTCCATTTCGCTTCGGCACTAATCAAGCTTTTGCTCGTATCCCGATGATCTCGGGCATTTGCACATGATTTAATCTGCTTAAGAAATCTGACAGAGATTAAACTGGAGATATAGAAGGATTACAGTTACTTCATTTCTACCAAAATGGACTGGGAGCTGCTCGGCTCGGCTGGGGATCTATGAACCAAACCGTTCTTTGGGAATGAAAGTACACTTTTGTTGTGTCGTTTAACTCGAGGCTGTTGTTAGACAGTCTGTGCTTTAGTTGCCGATTACATTCTTACGCCATTAGATGGTGCAGATGAGTGAGTCAATGAATCATGAATCAACCGATTCATTCAAAACCACTGATTCATCTATGAATTAAACAAATGACTGTCTTTGTGAATGAGTTATTGAATCATTCAGTGAACTGATTTGTTCAAAACACTGATTCATTCAGAATGAAATCAGTGACTAAGTTATTGAATCATTCGTTCAACCAATTTGTTCAAAAACTGTGATTTATTCGCATCGAAATTAGTAAGTGAGCCATTGAATCATTCGTTCAACCAATTTGTTCAAAAACGCTGATCAATTTGAACAAAATCAGTGAGTGAGTCAATGAATCATTCAGGCAAACCAATTCATTCAAAACAGCTGATTCATCTATGAATTAACAAATGACTGTCTTTATGAATGAGTTGTTGAATCATTCAAAGAACCGATTTGTTCAAATCACTGATTCATTCAGAATGAAATCAGTGACTGAGTTATTGAATCATTCGTTCAACCAATTTGTTCAAAAACTGTGATTTATTCGCATCGAAATTAGTAAGTGAGCCATTGAATCATTCGTTCAACCAATTTGTTCAAAAACGCTGATCAATTTGAACAAAATCAGTGAGTGAGTCAATGAATCATTCAGTCAACCAATTCATTCAAAACAGCTGATTCATCTATGAATTAACAAATGACTGTCTTTATGAATGAGTTGTTGAATCATTCAAAGAACCGATTTGTTCAAATCACTGATTCATTCAGAATGAAATCACATTAAACCAAATTGTTCAAAAACGCTGATTTATTTTGTATCGAAACCAGTGAGTGAGCCATTGAATCATTCATTCAACCAATTTGTTCAAAAACACGGGTTAATTTGAATGAATCAGTGAGTGAGTTATTGAATCATTCATTGAACCAATTTGTCCAGAAATGCTAATTCATTCAGAAAGAAAACAGTGAGTGAGTCATTGAATCATTGACTGCACCGATTTGTTCAAAATCACTGATTCATTCATTCAATCATTCAATCAAATGAACACTGATTCATTCTGGAAAAAAACACACAACTACTACAGTTTCAAAGAAGTTTCCCGAAACTATTGTGCATGATCCAGAGCACTTCCACTGATCTGTTCTTCTTCTCCACACACCGTCCAGAGAAACTCCATAACTTTCCTCCACAGGAGACAAATCTGCTGAGAAAATGAAGAGAGAACACAAAGACAATGAAGAAAAGAGTGATCCAAGAGCGACTGATGACTGACTTCTCACACACATCCGGGTCCTCCTCAGAAACGAGCTCCAGCACATGTGCAGTGGGTTCAGAAAGCAGCGCTTCCACATGGGAAACATTATCTCCCCCAATCAGAGTCATTATCCGAACCAGCACGCCTTGAAAAGATGAGCTCGACAAAGACGACACTCTCTTAAACACTATCATAATGCACTTAAACTTATACTGTCTAATGCTTATTTGAACTTTTAATGTTTTCGAATCCAAAGCTGTGGCCTTGAAGATCTATAACACGGTCCAGATGTGTGTGTTGTAAAGACCACATTTATTTCCACTTTCCCATTGTCTTGTCTAAAATCCCAGTACCTTTGACAATTGTGATTTTCCGCTGTGTTTATGCTTCGCATGTCTCCTCTCTAACCTGTTCTTTGCATGAACACTCACACATGCTCTCCTTTTCAGATCAGATGTAACCCAAACGCAGATCCAGGAGCAAACAGGTCACTCAATTCCTCATCAACATCAGTTTTGGAGAACGAGACTTAATTCAAAACAGAGCATTGATCCAAGAGGACTGTCCAGAAACTCAACGACGTGCAATTAAACACAACTGTGTAAACATGTAGTCGCTCACTCTCCGCACACAGGGCCAGTTGTATGATATTTGTGTCACAACAGCAAACTACATCTGTGCTGAGAATGAACTCTGTCTAGTGTGTCATGCAGAGGAACTTCTAATAGAAAACCTTGATTTCATTCAAAAAAAATAATTCTTTCATCAGGATATCAACCATTTGCCTTGTCTCACTTTCACCATTTTATATTAAAGAACAATTGTATCTAACATTTTATTTTATGGAAACAAAAAATAAATCAGGTTTTCACAGTATCTAAATTTTTTATGCAAAATGGAAGGGAGTGATCAAACAGAAGATGATCTGTATTTCATTGTGGTTATAATTTTTTATTTTTTTTACGGATCAGTGGGGATGGGGCAAGCGTGCAGAATCAGGTCCAGATCTGCGCACGATGTCAGCGCCATATTGGGACATTGGCGGCTTCACTTTTCCACAATGGAAGAGATTAAAGGTCTCCCTTACAGTCTATGGGATGGGGTTACAGCGACTCTTTCTGCAGGTTACATCGTTACGCCAGTAGGTGGCGACAAATGACTGTCATAATGAATGAGTCATTTAATTATTCACTCAACCAATTTGTTCAAAAGTGCTCATTCATTCAGAATGAAATCAGTGGCCCTGTCCCAAATGGCACACTTCATATGCACTTTCGGTCTGTGGACTTAAAATGGCTGCCCTGTGCACGTGTCTGTTAAGTCCATGAGACCGTACACTCTAAAAAACATTGGGTTAAAAACAACCCAATGGCTGGGTAAATATAGGACAGACAACATGTTTGGTTACTTTTACCCAGCAAAGTGGGTTGTTTATTTAACCCAGCATAATGGTTCGATTAATTTTTACTATACTAGCTTTTTATTTTTTATTTGCATAAATTAATGTTTGTTTTTTGAAACATTTTTGAAACTTCATACAAACACTGGTTTGCATGATAATTCCTTTATTTTCAATCATATTGTACAGTATAGCATATTTTATATAGTTTTTAACACATATTTCCTACATTTAAGCTCGTTTAACAAATATTAGAAGTAAAAATTAAACATTCTGAAGTAATTCAAGTGTAATGGACCAGTCCATGTTGTCCTGTATCCACGGTAACGGCTCTGGATCTCGTGCCGGAGCTTGTGTCGTGTTCAGCGGGGGAACTTCTAACTTCAGACGCCGCTCTGCGTTTCACTTGTAGCCTCCATAACCTGTCCATAAACAATCAGTGTACAGCTCTGAGGACATGTTTTAACATCCTAAGTATTTATATTCTGTATCTTTGTGAATAAAATCATAAAATATTATGTAAGGCATCAGGCATTCCATCACGTGAAAAAAATCGTCTAGGCCCCTTTATCTTGCTTTGTACACTCTAAAAAATGCTGGCTTGTTTTAAACCAATTTTGGGTCAAATATGGACAAAACCAGACATTGGGTTGAAAAAATGTATTACATTTTTAACCCAACATTTGGGTTTGTCCATATTTTACCCAAAATTGGGTTAAAACAACCCAGCATTTTTCAGAGTGTATACAATTAAACAATATACAGAACAATAACATATTTATAGATAAAATACAATGTACACAAAAACTACCCAAACACTGGGTTGTTACGTCTGATCCAGGATCTGGGTAACACAAAAAATACACAAACACTGGGTTGTTACGTCTGACCCAGGATCTGGGTAACACAAAAACTACCCAAACACTGAGTTGTTACGTCTGACCCAGGATCTGGGTAGCACAAAAAATACATAAACACTGGGTTGTTACGTCTGACCCAGGATCTGGGTTACACAAAAACTATCCAAACACTGGGTTGTTACATCTGACCCAGGATCTGGGTTACACAAAAACTACCCAAACACTGGGTTGTTACGTCTGACCCAGGATCTGGGTAACACAAAAAATACACAAACACTGGGTTGTTACGTCTGACCCAGGATCTGGGTAACACAAAAACTACCCAAACACTGAGTTGTTACGTCTGACCCAGGATCTGGGTAGCACAAAAAATACATAAACACTGGGTTGTTACGTCTGACCCAGGATCTGGGTTACACAAAAACTATCCAAACACTGGGTTGTTACATCTGACCCAGGATCTGGGTTTCACAAAAACTACCCAAACACTGGGTTGTTACGTCTGACCCAGGATCTGGGTAACACAAAACATACACAAACACTGGGTTGTTACGTCTGACCCAGGATCTGGGTTACACAAAAACTACCCAAACACTGGGTTATTACATCTGACCCAGGATCTAGGTTACGCAAAAACTACACAAAAACTACCCAAACACTGGGTTGTTACGTCTGACCCAGGATCTGGGTTACGCAAAAACTACACAAAAACTACCCAAACACTGAGTTGTTACGTCTGACCCAGGATCTGGGTTACGCAAAAACTACACAAACACTACCCAAACACTGGGTTGTTACGTCTGACCCAGGATCTGGGTAACGCAAAAACTACCCAAACACTGGGTTGTTACGTCTGACCCAGGATCTGGATAACGCAAAAACTACCCAAACACTGGGTTGTTACGTCTGACCCAGGATCTGGGTTACACAAAAACTACACAAACACTGGGTTGTTACCTCTGACCCAGGATCTAGGTTACGCAAAAACTACACAAAAACTACACAAACACTGGGTTGTTCGTCTGACCCAGGATCTGGGCAACACAAAAACTACCCAAACACTGGGTTGTTACGTCTGACCCAGGATCTGGGCAACACAAAAACTACTCAAACACTGGGTTGTTACGTCTGACCCAGGAGCTGGGTAACACAAAAAATACACAAACACTGGGTTGTTACGTCTGACCCTGGATCTGGGTAACACAAAAACTACCCAAACACTGGGTTGTTACGTCTGACCCAGGATCTGGGTAACACAAAAAATACACAAACATTGGGTTGTTACGCCTGACCCCGGATCTGGGTAACACAAAAAATACACAAACACTGGGTTGTTACGTCTGACCCAGGATCTGGGTAACACAAAAACTACCCAAACACTGAGTTGTTACGTCTGACCCAGGATCTGTGTCTGACCCAGGATCTGGGTAACACAAAAAATACACAAACACTGGGTTGTTACGTCTGATCCAGGATCTGGGTAACACAAAAAATACACAAACACTGGGTTGTTACGTCTGACCCAGGATCTGGGTAACACAAAAACTACCCAAACACTGAGTTGTTACGTCTGACCCAGGATCTGGGTAGCACAAAAAATACATAAACACTGGGTTGTTACGTCTGACCCAGGATCTGGGTTACACAAAAACTACACAAACACTGGGTTGTTACGTCTGACCCAGGATCTGTGTCTGACCCAGGATCTGGGTAACACAAAAAATACACAAACACTGGGTTGTTACGTCTGATCCAGGATCTGGGTAACACAAAAAATACACAAACACTGGGTTGTTACGTCTGACCCAGGATCTGGGTAACACAAAAACTACCCAAACACTGAGTTGTTACGTCTGACCCAGGATCTGGGTAGCACAAAAAATACATAAACACTGGGTTGTTACGTCTGACCCAGGATCTGGGTTACACAAAAACTATCCAAACACTGGGTTGTTACATCTGACCCAGGATCTGGGTTACACAAAAACTACCCAAACACTGGGTTGTTACGTCTGACCCAGGATCTGGGTAACACAAAAAATACACAAACACTGGGTTGTTACGTCTGACCCAGGATCTGGGTTACACAAAAACTACCCAAACACTGGGTTATTACATCTGACCCAGGATCTAGGTTACGCAAAAACTACACAAAAACTACCCAAACACTGGGTTGTTACGTCTGACCCAGGATCTGGGTTACGCAAAAACTACACAAACACTACCCAAACACTGGGTTGTTACGTCTGACCCAGGATCTGGGTAACGCAAAAACTACCCAAACACTGGGTTGTTACGTCTGACCCAGGATCTGGGTAACGCAAAAACTACCCAAACACTGGGTTGTTACGTCTGACCCAGGATCTGGGTTACACAAAAACGACACAAACACTGGGTTGTTACGTCTGACCCAGGATCTGGGTAACACAAAAACTACCCAAACACTGAGCTGTTACGTCTGACCCAGGATCTGGGTTATACAAAAACTATCCAAACACTGGGTTGTTACGTCTGACCCAGGATCTGGGTTACACAAAAACTACCCAAACACTGGGTTGTTACGTCTGACCCAGGATCTGGGTAACACAAAAAATACACAAACACTGGGTTGTTACATCTGACCCAGGATCTGGGTAACACAAAAAATACACAAACACTGGGTTGTTACATCTGACCCAGGATCTGGGTAACACAAAAACTACCCAAACACTGGGTTGTTACGTCTGACCCAGGATCTGGGTTACACAAAAAATACACAAACACTGGGTTGTTACGTCTGACCCAGGATCTAGGTTACGCAAAAACTACACAAAAACTACCCAAACACTGGGTTGTTACGTCTGACCCAGGATCTGGGTAACGCAAAAACTACCCAAACACTGGGTTGTTACGTCTGAAAAATAACCGTAACTGTGTTTGGAACTATTTCTGTTGGCGGTGTAAACACAGACTGACAATATTGTGTCTAACATGTAAGTTAGTCTGTAAATTACCTACTTGTTGGAACTGAAGGACATCCCGCTTCCTAATTACTCCAGCAACTTCTCTGTGATATTGCCAAATTTTTTACTGTAGTCTTTTGAATACGTCAGGGTTTTCATGTATTTTTATTTATATGACATTTAAAAACATAAAAAATAAGGATTTCTACTGTAACACTTACAGTTTCTATGTCAACTGTTCTCTGCACTTGATTAAAGTGGTGAGCATTTAAAAATACTGTGTGTCATTTCAAGCAGAGCTCAACCTGTGATGAGTCATAAAAGCACACAACCCAAGGCCTCGCTGTGAATCCTCGTCGACGCATTAACGGCTGCGTTTCATATGAGAAACTGTGTAGCGCTCAGGACGTGACCTAGAGTTTACGAGCCGGACCTGTTGCTGTGCAGCGATTGATTGTGTGCAGAGAAAACAGCAGTGTGTCAGGATCAGGGCGATGTGTTTCTGACCCGTGGATATTCTCAGCCCCGCGTTTTATTGGTGGATTCCATTCACTGGCCCAATCTTCCCTGCCGTAGGAGTTCTGTGATTAAAGTGTATAAAAGCAGGGAGCTCCACTAAACCGGAGTGATTTACTGAGCCGTCACCTCTGCACAGGCCAACCGGGCCAACTGGAGAACTAATGAAAATGAAACAAGACGGAGAGGGAACACAAGGCCACGTGTGTGCCGGACTCTCCATGATCCTGTCCGAGCCGGTTTGTTTTCTGCCACAACTGCAGATTTACATTTCGTAATTCCGACCTTTTTTTCTATCTCAGATTATTTTTTTTTTTCTGAGATAAAAGTCAGAATTGTGAGATATAAACTCAGAATTGCAAAGGAAAAAAGTCAGAATTGTGAGATAAAAAGTCACAAATACTTTTTAAATGTTTTTCTTCCGCTTCAGAAATAAGCTTTCATACGCTTCTCACCAGGGGTCTCATTTATAACCGTTGCGTCGCACTAAAGATGTGTTTCTCTGTTGCATATACACACACACACACACACACACACACGTCCATTAGCCTCTGGCTCACCTCCGGTTCATGGTCGGGCCATGGCCTCGTGCCAGCAAAGATCCAGCCGCTCTCACACTGTTTATTAAAGCTCACAAACACCAGGGATGTTTCAGATGTCTGAGTCTGTGTGTTTGCTTCTGGTCTTGAGGATGTGGAGTGAGTGAGTGCTGTGGAACTGAGAATAGACAGACTCTAAAAACAAAAGCAGACGGAAAAAAACAAAACAAATATGATTATAAAAGTTTTCTAAATGGCTTGTTTAACTAATTCACCACCTTCAATAAATTTCAATAAAATTACTGTTGGAATTTTAATCAAAAGAAACCATGACTGCCCATTTTTATAAGCAACAAGCTCAAAGTCACTTAAATATGGACTCTTGTTTCCGCCACAGAAGAAAAATAAAAAAGTAATTGTGTCTTTTTTCTCTCACAATTGTGAGTCAGAATTGCGTGATATAAAGTCGCAATTGTTTTATGAAGTCCCTTATAAAGGGGGAAAAAGTCCGAATTTTTTCCTTAAGAACTGGACTTTTTATCTCAGAATTGCGTATTATAAAGTTTTTATTGAGAGAAAAAAAGTCACATTTTGAGTTTATATCACGCACTTCTGTAAAATAAAGTTTATAGAGATATGGAAACAAGCTTCCACACTTAAAGGGTTACTTCACTGCTGACAAAATTAGCTTTCAATAAAACTTGGCTATAAGCTATAAGATATAAACTTTTTTTTTTTTTTTTTTTTTGGTGTTACCTGACTAGAGAAAACAGAAAATAGGCTTTTTGCCAAATGAAAACTTCAACACCCATAATGCACTGGGCCCATGATGTCATCAAAGGCCACGCCCACCAGTCAAATACTGCCTTGCTTTAGTAGGAAATACTTCTTAGCACACTGTTTTTGCCGACACTGGGCGGAGCTTACATGAATATTCATGAGATTTAAAGCCACTGAAACTATTAGTGCATGCTCTCTGGCTTATGGAAAGATAATTCGCCTGCGTTTCAGCTCTAAACGAAGTTAACCTTTCTTTCCTACTATTATTTAGGCACAACAGCACAATATTGTGTTATGATTCGTGATCTGGTTTGATCACAGCCAGTGATTTGGAGCAGGTTGGAAGTAAACTCTGCAGAAGTGTGTCTCTCTGGTTTAAGTATTTTTGTTATTTGTTTTACCTCGAGAGTCTTTAAAAGAGTATAGTTTTATAATTTGGCAGAAATGTATATTGCCATAATGATATTAATGATAAACTCCTGTGGTGAACTTGCTCACTGCGGGCTATAAGCTGAGAAATGAAGACTCTCATCAGGTATTAATAACATTTGAACTATTTTTCCTCTTTTAAAAAGGTGTTTCTTGCAGAAAATGTGTTTCTTGGTTTCTGTCCCTGTTTGGATTGTATTTCCTAGTTTGCAGAAGCACTTGTAATCTGGAGAGACTTGAATTTCTTTACGTTTCCAAAATTGCACACATGTATGAAAGCATGTAAATATACTTTAAATATATATTCTATTATTATCCAGATGGGCATGATGAATTATGCATGTGATGAGCTATATAATGTATAATATCACCTTGACTGTCTCCACAGAAGATGACTTGAGCTTGGCTTGTGTCAGTCAATATCCCAATAACACCAAAGCACACTTTATATTGAACATGACATTTTAATAACACAGGTGTGTTGTCAGTGTCATTGTATTATGTATTTGAGATTGCATGTGTCAGTGTGTAAGGCTGGTATCACTGGGATTGCAGATTCAGAAGAATATTTCATGGGATCCCAAGACCTTGTGTAAAGTGTGTGTTTAATTCGAGTATTTATGTCACATGTCATGACTTCTCTACATTTGTGAATAAAACTTCAACACAGAATCTGTTGCTCTGCTGTAATTCTAAATAAAACTACCTTTTTATCTTTGATGTTTACAGTGAACGTGGAAATTACTACATGGTCTTTTATTTTAGCCGCTAAATAAATGGCTTTATTTATTTTTTTAAGCTTGTAGAATAGGAGTAAAGCCTGGACTAACCACATGAGTGTTGTGTGTTTTGAGGAAAAAGATTAAGATTAATTCATGCATGTCAAAAACATTTCTCAGTGTGTGTTCTCAGTATGTATATTAAGCACATAATGTACTTATTTATATACTTTTAACCACAAATGCTGGTCTTGCACTAGCTGTGATGCGACACACATTACGTAATCAGGTTGAAAGGTCAAGCGTGACGTAGGCGTAAGAACAGACCTAGTGTTTACAGAGAGAACGAGCAAAGACTAAGACAAATGCCATTTACAACAAATTATTAAATGAATAAAAGGTAAAACAAAGATGTCGGATGATTTTGAAGTCGGAGGAGAAAATAAGATGAGAGTTTTTCACCCGACTCTACATTTCTGACCCTGATTACATTTTCTGAAGTCGTGATCGTACAAGACCAGCATTTGTGGTTAAAAGTATATAAATGTTTATTTGTTATAAAATGTCGGCTGGTTTGTCTAGATTAGACTCTTATTCCTCGGCTGGATCGTGTCGAGACTTTGAAGCTGCACTGAAACTCACATTTGGACCTTCAACCCGTTGGACCCCATTGAAGTCACTATATGGAGAAAAATCCTGGAGTGTTTTCCTCAAAAACCTTCATTTCTTTTCCACTGAAGAAAGAAAGACATGAACATCTTGGATGACGTGCGGGAGAGTAAATTATCAGGAAATTTTGATTCTGAAATGAACTAATGCTTTAATCTCGCCTTACACCAATGAGCGGTTCAATCTCGTGATTCCTGCAATGCAACAGATGTGTGTGTGTGTGTGTGTGTGTGTGTGTGTGTGTGTGTGTGTGTGTGTGTTGAAGTCTGAGCCGTACTGGCAGAGACGCCTCTAGTGTAACACACCGATGGAAGTCCGTTAAACGGCTGTTATTAAGAGCTTATGAGTGTCTGTCGATTATCTGTGCCATTAACTCAATAATACAGCGCTGAAGTTTAACAATGAAGGCAGAGGCTCATTTCACCTCATGCTAAAAAACACTTAAACTACATTTAATTCCCTTTCCATGTAATGAAGTGGTTCTGGTCATTTGCACCTCTGCTTCCCGCACAAAGATGATTCATTCGTTAATAAGGGACATTAAATGTATAAATGTACTAATCCCCTTGGAAACCCAGCGTGTGAAGAAGCTCTTTACACGATAATTGTGATATTAATGCCGTGATCGTTCTCCGCTCTCGTGGCCGATTGATGAGAGACTGGTCTACGAGTGGTTTGGGGATCCTGGTTTATGTGGTTAGTTTAATAAAGACTCATGCCAGTGATTCTGTGCCAGATTCGGCATGTGTTTAATCAGGGAAACTTATGCAATGCACAACATTTCAAGAGATTATTAGTAATACAATCCATACAGAAACAGATCCAAAATCACCAGTGTGTTTTCCGGACGTTACTGACAATGCAAAGCCTAATTCAAAATATGGGTTAATGTGAAAAATCAATGCAGAAAATCCTTCATATGATCAGTTTATACATAACACCCCCCGAACATCTTAAAAACATTATGGCTAACAGAAATTATGATTAAATTAAATTGCCAATACAATTAATTGAAATTAAAAGCATCAATAACTTGCATACATGCAAACAGTTCAGTAATACAGTGACTCTTAAAGTACGTCAGTGTGTTTTTAGCAGATATTACACAAATATGATGATGTTGCATGTAAATTTGGAAGATTCACAAGAGTTTGATCTGGATCATAGAAACAAACAAACAAAAAATAATGGGCAAAATATAAAAAAAGATGGAGATTTGCCAAATAAAAGATTGATCATAAAAGCAGTGGTGAAGTGTGTGTGTGTGTGTGTGTGTGTGTGTGTGTGTGTGTGTGTGTGTGTGTGTGCCGTCCTGCTTCCCGTTTCTTTTAATTGTTGGCTTTAATTGTAAGCTTGTGCTGTTCTTCACTCAGAAGTGCCTTTGGATGAAAGTGTCTCTTAATGAAAGAGTCTTTATGTGTCAGTTATTCACACGTTTCTGGAGATATTCAGAACAATAAATGCACACGCCAAACTCTGCCTTATATTAATAATCAGTGAGTAACTTAATAATTAACACAATGAACACAAACTTGTAACTTAATGTAATTGTGTTCAGTTAAATCCTTAGTTAACATGAACAAATAATGAACTGCACTTCTACAGTATTTATTAATCTTAGCTAATATTAATTTCAACATTTACTAATACGTTATTAAAATCAAAGGTTGTATTAGTTAACATTAGTTATTGCACTGTGAACTAACATGAACACACAATGAACAGCTGGATTATTATTAACTAACATTAACAAAGATGAATAAGTAGAGTAATAAATGTATTGCTCATTGTTAGTTAATACATAAACTCGTTAACTAATGAACATTATTGTAAAGTGTTACCGCAATAATTGTCCAGCATTTGCTAACCTTACTTAACATTAGTTAATACAAATACAACTGTTGATTGTTAGTTCATGTGAGTTGTGTTAATATCAGAAGTATCATCAGTGTGTGTGTGTTCAACAAGCTTAGCTTTAACTCATGAGGAATGATGTTGTCCAGTGTGTGGATGGGAAGTGTGTCGTTCATCCCTGAGGAAACACATGTGCTTCAGTCTCTCTCTCCTCTCTCTCCTCTCTCCAGATTTACACCAGCGCACGGAGAACAATCAGAGGCCGGAAGGATGAAGGCCTGGGACAGCGGAGACAGCTTTATGAGTGTGTGTGGAGCTGTGTGTCACTGCGGCTCAGACCCGCTTCAGATCTGCACACACACACTGTCCCGTTACACCACCAGGACACACTGCTTACTGGATATTCACATTTATATTGACTTCAGAAAAATAATAACTAATCAAAAATAACATAAAGAAAGACAGTAAAGCTGACCCTCCTCACCAGAGCTGACTGAACACAGACATACATGAGTTTATACTGAAAGCTTCAACCATTTCATAATAACAGGAAATTTAAATAATACATAAATACACTTAAATGAAAATAATATTCAAAATACATTTACATCAATTTGACAAGGAAAGTAATACATATAATAAACATTACATTTCTACATACTATCAAAATAAACCCAATAAAACAATGAAACACACATTGCCTACACTACCCAGAATGCCTTGGGATGGCATTGAGTGAGGAAGAGGAAGGCCAGATGCTGCAGACATGATCCCGCTCTCGTATTCTGCAGTGTTTCAGCGAGAGAATCTGCTTTTTTGCTCATTTTTTTGTTGTTAAAATAACCGTGTCATCTGCAGATCTTCTAATAAATCTGCTAAACTAATATGATGCTTTAACGTCTTCATCGGGGGAAAGCAATGCATCTGGAAAGAGCTTGAATGAAGCACTTTTGGCTCTAGATAGCAATATTATAGAGGTAGCTCTGAAAGATCATTAGCATAAGCAAGCGAGCGGTTGTTCGGCAGCATTTTCTTTTCTTTCCTAAAGGGACCATGTACAGTTTTTAACACAAATGTTTCCATTTCATGCATCGTCCCGGATTTATCCACAGGCTACCTCTCCTCCGCCGTCCCGAGGCAGGAGCACTAGCACTACATCCCACACCGGCTCTGATGTCCTCCGTCTGCTGCTTTAGAGAGCAGTGTGAGCAATCAGTCGCGATGGCAATCTCGTGTGCTGTTCCTCCACTCCTGTCATTAGCGGAGAGCATTCCTGCTTCCCTCCGCCGGGAGCGCACAGATGCCGGCTGCACTGGCCCACACCGCCCCGCATTAGCAGATGCTGGCCCGGCTCCGGCTGCACTCCGCACAGGGAAACTGTGATTATGGAGCTTGATTGCCGTGTCTGTGATGACGATAAGAAGCCGGCGTCGTGTGCCAAGACATTTCATCGCATGAGGGAAAGAGAAAACTGCGAGGAGAAATTAATGGCGCTTCAAAAACTTGCTGCTTTTTTATATTGACCTCCATACGGAGCCGTTAGCTTCAATCGCCGGCATATGGTCCTAAACTCAGACACATCTGAACCATTACCCAGCGGATCGCGCTCATTACGCACGCAAATTAATGCATAATGAAAGCGGATTATAGAGTTATGCATTTGCAGATTCCTGGGGCATTCTGGGCTTTCTAGGTTCACATCACATCCTGTTTTTGGTTTCTGTGGTCCGTGTCGTGTTTCAGTTCGTGTGGAGAGAGCAAGAACCGCTGAGAATCAGGGGTGCAACACTTCAGATTACTCACGGCACGGTGTGTATCACGGTTTTAGGGTCACGCTTGCGGTACGGTTCGGTTTGGTATGTGCCGTGTTCAGGGAGAGAAGGACTACTGTCAAATAAAAATAAAGAAAATGAGAACAAATAATCAAACTACAAGCAACAGCACAAATAAATACAATAGAGTAAAGATATTAATAAACTAAACAGTGCTTCTCAGGTTTATCAGGTAGGGCTAACATTAGTTTTCAGCAACAGAAATTGAATTATGTAATCAAATGTAAAATAATTTGCATATTTGACTATATCAAGTAAAGATTAATCCTTATTAAAGTCACAAAAGATATGAAATCCAGAGCTGTGAGTGATTTCCTTGTGTTCTGTTGTTTGATTAACAGGAATATTAGGCTGTTGTCCCTTTAAGTCATAATGCACTGATTGGGACATCGAAAATATAATGAATAATTCATGGGACATACAATGTTTAAACATGTTAATGATAAATATTCAGGAACCGTGTGTAAAATTGATAAGGGGCAATAGATCAATACACTGGGATTGGATTCATTTACATTTACATTTACATTTACATTTACATTTACATTTACATTTAGTCATTTATCAGACACTTTTGTCCAAAGTGACTTACAAATTAGGACTAAATTAAGCGAGTCATCGTGAAGAGGCAAAAACAACGCAAGAAGTGCTCAAAATACAAGAAGTGCTCAAAATACAAGAAGTGCTCAAAATACAAGAAGTGCTCAAAATACAAGAAGTGCTCAAAATACAAGAAGTGCTCAAAATACGATGTTCAGGCATTGCTCAGAGTAGCATAAGCCCGAAAAGCGAGGATTAAAGGAAAAGGAAAGAATTATTATTATTATTTATTTATTTTATGTGTAAATGGATTATTAGAGAATCCATTAGAGAAGAAGCGCTGAGGGAAAGTTTCACTCGTTGTGTTCTGGAGATGCTCTTCTCTTGAACTATTGTAAATATCAGCATCATCATATTCAGCGTGTCTAAAGGATGATGATGATGTTTGATTATGGTGCAGTGCAGTGATATTGAGCAGTGTTCTCACACACACACATCTGCTCTACCAGACTTTGGCTCGGTTACAAAAAACACAAATACTGTATTTAGCAAAAAAACAATGAGCAACATTAGCATGTCATGTGATCTGGATATGAGGTAGACTCAGATAAGAGCACCAGAAGAGGGACAACGTGTGTTGGTTATGATTGTATTCATAAAGTTCTTCAACAACTGGAGGAAGTTTTGTTTCACATTTTAGTCTTTCGTTTACGCTGAAGAACTGATACTTGGACCAACTTAAATAAAACCTAAAATTATATTTATAGTTTGGTTCAAACCTTACATTTTATTATACAATATGAATCAAAAATATGTATTTTCCCAAAAGACAAAAACATTCATATAAAATAAAAGGATTATTTATTGTAAATCCATATACTTAATAAATATATTTTCTTTAGACAGAAGCCGAAATGCTAATCAATGAAGATCAATAAAATATATATTTTTTGGCTTTTTACAACTTTAATTTCATAATTAAAAAAGCTAAAATAACTATAATATGAAGTAGTATTTTTACTTAAAGTCTCCCTGTAGTCAATAACTAGATTAGGCTCATCTTTAATCACCAAAATTATTTATTTAAAAAATGTTTCCTTGAAAAAAACTGTTCATATCTTGACTGTAACTCGACACCCTTGCCTCATATGTGGTTCTATGAATATGCAAATGAGCCCCGCCTCCACTCACTCACTCAGCTCAGAGATCCACTGGTTGACGATCACACGTTGATCTGATTGGTTACAAGGTAGTTTGTGACGTCAGAAACACCAGCGATTTCAAAGCGTGTGTTTGAGACTGTCTTTGGTTCACTGCAGTTTTAAGGAGGAAATACTCAGCAATGCTGTCGACTTATGAACTTACACATGGTTTGTATTAAAGCGTATTAAAAACACCACATAGACACATAAACAACATTAAACGCTGGATTTACACCACAGGGGGACTTTAATTGACTAACAACTGTGAAATACCTTTGTTGTGATCTTTTTTTAAACAGATGCAAACAAACCCCCCCCACAGTAATGTCTGGAGTCAGTGTGTGTTCTGCACTGTCAAACCAAAATACTATTCAAACAAAACCGTTAGTTGCTTTTAGACAAACTGAACAAAAACTACAAGGTTTAAACCAGACACCATGATTAAAAAACAGGTTAAATAATGAACGAGCGCTTGTTTGACTTCGGTCTCTGTGCGTAGTGTGTGTGTTTGGACTCTGAGACCCGCTGTGTGTGTGAGATCTGAGGTCAGTCTGCAGATCTGTGGCTTGTTTGTCTTCTGTCTCTGTGTGTGTGTGTGTGTGTGTGTGTGTGTGTGAGAGAGATCTGAGGCCGACTGCAGGTAAAGCTGCGCCTGCGGTGGTCGGATGATCTCTGCCTCAGCCCTCGCTCAAGGCAAACCCACGCTCGCTCCCAGAAGCCCCTCGCTCGCCGGCCCGCCGCGCTTTCTTCTCTCTCTCCGCTCCTCCAGGCATTCGGGTTGAAGCGTGTTGCGCGATCAGAACGGATAAGCTGTTTGGCAGACGCCCGTAGCCTGAGGATGGGTCAGGAGACGAGGGAGGGCTTCAGGAGAGGATCTGACAGGTGAAAGGCCACCGCTGGCTCAGGACGAGCGCTCAGATCTATAAATCATGGGGATCGGAGGACGCTGAGGCTCGAGCCAAGAAGAAGAGTGGAGAACTGACCCCGTTACCAGCCGGTGCACTTAAAGGCATAGTTCACACTAAAACAAGAGGATGCCACACTAAAGCAAATGGTTTTATTGAAATCAAAAAGATAATGTGTTTGCATTGGTGCGATACCTGATGCATACTTCCAGCCTCTGTCCTGCTACCGAACTACCAATCCTGGCATTCAATGATATTATATGTTGATCCGACTATTCAAAGTGTGTATTTAAATGGTCCAGGGGCAGAACTTTTGCCGAGCGTGTCAGAGGTTCTGGGTTCTAATCCGCACTCATATCGTTTTTTTTTTTTTTTTCATCAAAACCGATTATGTTTATCAGTGGTTGTATATCAGGCAGGGACACGTTTGTGTTGTTTTGTAATTTCACGAACGAATAGAGAGTCTCTCCACAACGGATTGAAGCGCGCGTCCGAGTGAAGACTGTGTGCGAGCCACAAGAGAACACTGTATCCGCGCCACTGATCGCTACGAGCACTTTGATCACTTGATTTCAGAAACAACACATTTCAGCGCTAGATTGCCTCTTATTTAACAAACGAACGAAATTAATGCTCTGCTAGTGTTTTGTTTATTTGTATTGGTACATTCGTGCCACGAGATGTTTCAGAAGTGGTGGGGACATGTCCCAGCCGCAAATTAAATTACACTCATGGATGTGATGATTAAACGATAAACGGACCTTTGACGATAAACTCAGTATATGAACCAATAGGCTACGTGCACAAGCGTCGTGACGAACTTCCGCTATTGTCAGAAGTCGGCATATCAGTTTCTGGTTTACTTGCGCGTCGCCCAAAATGTCTATTTCGTGCAGCGAAATTTAAGCTTAAATTGCTGTTAGCGACTTGAAGCAGAGCAAAGTGACACACAGCATTGCTCCTTACGTACCCATGTTAACAGGTCATAGCTTTCACACTGCACACGGTTGCAGTCCGTCGATCCGTTCCAGGAGCGGTGTGTATACAGCAGTGCAGAGATCGTTCCCACACCGAGTCTATTTCTGCTGTGCTGCAAACACTGAATTAAAGTGACAGCGCATGTTTCGTGGTCAAAATGAACAAAGATTGGCCTGAAAATGTAGTAATTTCACCATAAATGCGTTTAATTAAATAAAATGTAGTAATCTCACCATAAATGCATTTAATTATATACTACTATTTTTCACAGTCGTCTTTTTACTTTTAGAAGACCTGGGTAAAGCAAGGAAAACTACAATTCACTTCAACAAGGCGACATAATGAACAACACTCGTCTCATTGGTGGAGGTGGAAAAACAAGTTCTTTGTGACATGCAAGATTTATTTTATTAAAATTTAAATGCAAAAGAAAAGGCATGAGAGTCGGCTGTTTTTGTTAATTTACACTTAAATATTTGACCACTTGCTTGAGCAACTTAATATAAGTATAAGTAATGCATGGAATAATAGCCCTACATTGTTTAAATTGTGTTTAAACGTGTATGCGTCCATTAAAGAGTGTGTATGTGTACAAAGAGAATCGCAATGCTGACAAAACTTTTTTTTAAATAAAAGTTGCAGCATAACTTCTGGATTTTAAATAAAAATAGTAAGTAATTGTTTGTGGTACAGCCGTGAATCAGTTATTCACTGCAAACGCAGCACATGTGAAAGCACTATAGGGCGTGCTGCTCCTGCACCGCACACACACTGCACACGGAGTATGTGTGAAACGGCCGTTAGATCCACCTACAGTTTTTAGAAACTCAGATGTGTCACGCACATAGTATATCTTTTTTTCGTACAACAGCAGCACTCATCTTGTTTGTTTATAGCGGATGCCGATGAAGACAGTCGTAAACCGGAAACTGATATGCCGACTTCTGACAATAGCGGAAGTTCGTCACGACGCTTGTGCACGTAGCCTATTCACACCGATTGGTTGATACTGTTTGGAAGGATTCGTAGGCTATGTTATCTTTAAGTTGGTGATTAGCACCAGCGAGCAGCTAGCGTTACTCGTTAACAATATATTTACATCCACTCAACACAGACAAAATGAGCACTGCACAGACGAGTGTTTGCAGATGGTGTCCACTCTGCCCTCTTGATGCCATCTTCTGTCGTCCTGAGGTAACCTTAGCCTGTAAAAGGCTTTAGGTTTTTGTCGTCCTGAGGTAGCGTTAGCCTGTAAAAGGCTTTAGGTTTTTGTCGTCCTGAGGCAACGTTAGCCTGTAAAAGGCTTTAGGTTTTTGTCGTCCTGAGGTAACCTTAGCCTGTAAAAGGCTTTAGGTTTTTGTCGTCCTGAGGTAACGTTAGCCTGTAAAAGGCTTTAGGTTTTTGTCGTCCTGAGGTAGCGTTAGCCTGTAAAAGGCTTTAGGTTTTTGTCGTCCTGAGGTAGCGTTAGCCTGTAAAAGGCTTTAGGTTTTTGTCGTCCTGAGGTAGCGTTAGCCTGTAAAAGGCTTTAGGTTTTTGTCGTCCTGAGGTAACGTTAGCCTGTAAAAGGCTTTAGGTTTTTGTCGTCCTGAGGTAACGTTAGCCTGTAAAAGGCTTTAGGTTTTTGTCGTCCTGAGGTAGCGTTAGCCTGTAAAAGGCTTTAGGTTTTTGTCGTCCTGAGGTAGCGTTAGCCTGTAAAAGGCTTTAGGTTTTTGTCGTCCTGAGGTAGCGTTAGCCTGTAAAAGGCTTTATGTTTTTGTCGTCCTGAGGTAGCGTTAGCCTGTAAAAGGCTTTAGGTTTTTGTCGTCCTGAGGTAGCGTTAGCCTGTAAAAGGCTTTAGGTTTTTGTCGTCCTGAGGTAACGTTAGCCTGTAAAAGGCTTTAGGTTTTTGTCGTCCTGAGGTAACGTTAGCCTGTAAAAGGCTTTAGGTTTTTGTCGTCCTGAGGTAACGTTAGCCTGTAAAAGGCTTTAGGTTTTTGTCGTCCTGAGGTAACGTTAGCCTGTAAAAGGCTTTAGGTTTTTGTCATCCTGAGGTAGCGTTAGCCTGTAAAAGGCTTTAGGTTTTTGTCGTCCTGAGGTAACGTTAGCCTGTAAAAGGCTTTAGGTTTTTGTCGTCCTGAGGTAACGTTAGCCTGTAAAAGGCTTTAGGTTTTTGTCGTCCTGAGGTAACGTTAGCCTGTAAAAGGCTTTAGGTTTTTGTCGTCCTGAGGTAACGTTAGCCTGTAAAAGGCTTTAGGTTTTTGTCGTCCTGAGGTAGCGTTAGCCTGTAAAAGGCTTTAGGTTTTTGTCGTCCTGAGGTAGCGTTAGCCTGTAAAAGGCTTTAGGTTTTTGTCGTCCTGAGGTAGCGTTAGCCTGTAAAAGGCTTTAGGTTTTTGTCGTCCTGAGGTAGCGTTAGCCTGTAAAAGGCTTTAGGTTTTTGTCGTCCTGAGGTAGCGTTAGCCTGTAAAAGGCTTTAGGTTTTTGTCGTCCTGAGGTAGCGTTAGCCTGTAAAAGGCTTTATGTTTTTGTCGTCCTGAGGTAGCGTTAGCCTGTAAAAGGCTTTAGGTTTTTGTCGTCCTGAGGTAGCGTTAGCCTGTAAAAGGCTTTAGGTTTTTGTCGTCCTGAGGTAGCGTTAGCCTGTAAAAGGCTTTAGGTTTTTGTCGTCCTGAGGTAACGTTAGCCTGTAAAAGGATATTTTGGGGTCTCCTTTTTTGTTGATGCACCCGTCCCACCGCACAACATATTGAAGGCATAGCTAGCTAGTTCCTTTGCGACTGACGTGAATCAGGTACTCAAGATGGCGGCAGACAAGTTTTAGAAGTGAGTGATGTCAGTGAGGAGACGTTGGTGACATCATCTGATATTCATCTATAGTGGCGAACGGAAACTACAACAAATATAATTTTTGTGTGCCCAGATTTATGATACTAATAATTGTGGAAACATCATCACAGTCTGTGAAAAGAGTCTGTGACGTCACTAGTGAAGCTGTGTGTGTGTGATGTCATCAGCCGGTCAGCATGATGTCATTCTCCTCCTCGGTCACATGACGTGTACGGCTCAGGTGATTGGCCGAAAACAACCACGATGAAAGATGGCAGCGAGCCGGTGTTGTATGATCTCAGAGACGCTCGCAGTGAGTAAACCATGAGCCAATCGACTACAGTATTCCTTTAATCCCTGATCTGAGGATTCCCAGCTCATCATTCTCTTCCTTAACCGGTTCACGGAGCAGACGTGATGGAAGCTAAAGGAACGCATTGTTATCAGCACACGGTAATATGTCAGCGATGTCATTTTGATGTACGACATGAACGGAAACTGATTGTTTGCATGATTAACAACGGCCCTTTTGTCCTTTGGCCGAGAATAGAAAACGACACACACACACACACACACACACACACACACACACACACAGTAGTACATGTGTACATTACATACTCGACTGGCCACGTCTGGCCGCCGGCGCTCTTGCTCGGTCCGGTCAGAAAGCCGTCCTCATTCTGTCCCCTGCGCAGGACCTGAACACACACACACACACACACACACACACACACACACACACACACACACACACACACACACACACACACACACACACACAGTCATCCTGCATCTGCCTGCTGATTAATCACGACCCGCTCCTTCCTGACCAGCCCTGTGTGTGTTTATCTACAGTAACCCGTCGCCAGTCACGCTTGACCCAAAACTATCAGCGGCGGCCAAGCATAAACACGAGAGATGCGTAGTGAAGGAGTGGGGGACCGGGATCGGGATCAGGCAGACTCACTCCCAGCTCCTGTTTATTCTCTCCTCCGTCATGAGAAGGGAAATCACTGACCTCCACTGTCCACCGCCTCCACTCGAGATACACACACCAGCGCTGACAACTAACTGCAGGAAACCGTCTCGTCGTGTTTAACCTTCGATTTAAAGTCCCCCTGTGGTGTAAATCCAGCTTTTAATGTTGTTTATGTGTCTAATGTGGTGTTTTTAATATGCTTTAAGACAAACCATGTGTAAATTCATAAGTCGACAGCATTGCTGAGTATTTCCTCCTTAAAACTGCAGTGAACCAAAGACAGTCTCAAAAACACGCTTTGAAATCGCTGGTGTTTCTGACATCACAAACTACCTTGTAACCAATCAGATCAACGTGTGATCGTCAACCAGTGGATCTCTGAGCTGAGTGAGTGAGTGGACATTTTTGTTCAAGAAAAAAACCTTTAAATATAACATTTTGGTGATCAAAGATGAGTTTTAAGGGATACAATTAGAGACACTTTAAGATCATTTTTCTTACTCTATTGGCAGATATTTGTTCTTGTTTTAAGCACAAACTCACTTCATTTTGGCACTTTTTATTTTCAGTAAGCTAGACCTGATATCTTCAGTTTGCTTCTCCAGTATGGGTCGTCTACTGCAGTCCGAGTTCATAAACTGGAGAGAGTTGTGTCCCTCCTGCTCCACGCAACACTTGGGTTGCCAGATTGAGGAGACGCAACAGGAACGAGCGCAATTGACAATGAAAGCCGAGGAGACTTACATACATGGCCCTGTCCCAAATGTCACACTCCAGACTTGTGGACTTCCTCAGAGTCCACACTTTGGTGACGTCATGTAGTGCAGACCTATAGGGCCCTTGCCTCGAGTCCACGAGACACATTGAGAGGTATTTTTGGGACAGACTCGATCGTCACGTGTTGGACAGGACAAATCACATTTTTGCGCTCCGACGTCTCATCTCCATGTCCACTACACAGCCTAATTTTACAGTTCTATATTTTGATATTGTGTATGCCACCAGGGCATTAGACAATAGATACATCATGCTTATTTAAATGATGTATACAGTTGTACATAATAATACATAATGTTCCATTTGAACTAAGCTTACAATTTTAACACATAATGAAAATGTGAGTTTCAGATGAATTTACAGGTTTCAATATTCATACTGTGTTTATTATGACTCAGTAAAGCCCTGACATTCGGTTCTATTTATTTAATGAATCATAATGTGATCGTATTATTCAACACACTATTATTATGTTTGAGACATCAACCACTGGTCGATGACCATAATGTTGTATAAACTGTAGGTAACAACTGGTAAAATGTACATCTAGGTCATAAAAACCGTAATATTTTCTTCTCAGCCATGTCAACAATTGTCCGTGAGCAAAATCTCCTCCCATCCGTTCTCTGATTGGCCTTTCGCAAGGATTCCTGGGTAGTTAAAGTGCGTGGAGCCTGAATCTTTGTGGGCTTCGCGGAAGACCGCTTCAAAATGTCGAAGTGTTTTTCAGAGGAACGAGTATGTGTGAACTCAGCATGTTTCCTCAATATCTGCAAACATATTATGGAATTGTTATGCTTTATAGAGTCAAAAACTTACATACAGCACCTTTAAATAAATGTATGTGTAATTTGTCATTTCAATGAAACCAGTTCATTTAGATGTTACCATTTTAGGTTACCTTTTTTTTCATTACGCAGTGAAGAGGTAAAAGAAATGTGCATAACATTTCAGTTCCCTGTTGAAAGCCCTGAAATCTCCTGCATATTTACCTCATGATCACAGCTCTAATCCGCATGTAATGGCAGTACACCAGAAACCTGATAAATGTGTTTTAAAAAGCCATTAATAAGCACCTGCGAGGAATGAGACTACACTGTAAATATGATGAAAGAGCATATTGTGTTCACCTTGACGGATTATCTTCTGAAGAACACGTCAGATCGCGAGTAGATCACGCTGAATGTGGATGTTTATTCATAAGCAGAAGCTTCCGAAGTCCTCAAAGGCGTTTTAAAGGCACGTCCTGCTGAAGTTTGTGCTTCACGAGTCAGTGAGCAGACGCTCCACCTGCGACGGACACATCTCGCGCCCAGCGGGGGTGAGCCCTCGGCCGGGACAGCTTGTTGGGCTGTGACCCGTGATCTCACACACACACACACACACAGGTCTCAGAAGCAGAAGTGCACTCGGATGAAACGCACAGGTAAACAACACCTTTGTTCCTGCATCTGTCCAGCACAGGAGTCCTGCGGTGTGATGGACACGGCCGAACCCAGCAAACAAAAATAAATGCTAAAAATGTTTTGCTAACGTTCCCATTAAGTTATGAAAACATTATTTCTGAAGGTTTCCTGAATGATCAAAAAAGTAAAAAAACAAAACAAACATTTTTATGGGCTTGTTTACATGACACTGTTTTCAACTAAAAACGTAAACTTGTTATGCGTTTTGGCCGTTCGTTCACATGACAACGGCGTTCTGGGTGCCAATATCCGAAGACGATGACGTCATGCACATGCGTATCACGTGTGCAGTCTATAGTGTTTCATCGCCCTCTAATGGCCTGGCTGCAGAATACACCGTTTTTAGTCGTTTTCGCGGATCCGTGTGAATGGAGATCGTTTTGACACTAGTGTCGTCTGTACGTGTGTAACGGTCACCAGCTGGAGTGCCCTTGAGAGCCACCAGAGTTCCTCACAAACTACATTTCCCAGAACTCACTGCCCGGACTCATCATCACTGATTGCTTTCACCTGTGTCTCATTACCCTGTTAGTCTCAGCCTATTTATACCATGTTCACTCATTCACTCACGGCAAAGTTTTGTATGTTGTTGCACTGCATTTCTGAGCATTGTAGTGGATTTTTCCCTAAACCTAGCTATCATACTCGTCTACTCATCGACACAGAGCGTCTTCAAATCGACACTTATTAACCTTTATACTCTTGCTCTTGCGTCTTCAGTCGACAACTGGCCGAGTTTCTTACTCTAACTTACCTTGATTTCCCTAAACTGACCTGCTGCGCAGCAGAAATTAACAGACAGACATCAGCAAATGTCCTTCAAATGCTTTAATCACGGCCAGGAGATCTTCCCGAGCAGTTCTCAGGGAATCTCTCCCAAGAAGCAAAGGCCGGAGGATCTCAGACAAATTCCATTGAGAAATCCCACCGTAAAACACATATACAACAGTTTTTATAGAATCGAGAAAACAAATAAGACTAACATGTCACCTTCAATATGATTGGTTCAATTGGTTCAAAAGCCCCAACCTTTTTCCTCTGTCACAAGCAAACTGTTTTAATGATGACTTCATTTGTTAATCACAAGATTCTAACAGACTGTCTAGTTTCATTTCCCAAACTATGTTATTTTTATATACATACATGCGCACACAGTCAAAGTTTTCCATTGGTTTTGTCATAGTACATCCTGTTCAAATTGTTAGATGTTAAAGTTATAAGGTTAGATGTTAGAAACATGGTTAGTTTAATATACAGTTTAAAATTTCCACGACAGCGTTTTCCCTGGTTTCATGTCTCTTGTTTTTTGGATTTCTTGCCTGTTCTGTGGATTACTCTTTTGCCTCTGACCCCTGCCTGGTTTGTTTGTTTGTTTGTTTGTTTGTTTGTTTGTTTGTTTGTCTGTTTGTCTGTTTGTTTGGCCTACCTGTGTTTTGACCTATCGTCTGCATATTGGATTACGTGTCTGGATTGCCCCTTAATTAAAGCTGCATTTGGATCTCAACCTTCGTGTCTCGGAGCAGTTCGTAACAGAACGGAAAACTCAAAGGAAAAACTTCTCTGCTTTAAGCATATCGTTGTCGTGTGAACGCACCCTTAAAAACATATTTTCATGGATATGTGAAGCATTCCATTGTATCATTCTTCAAACATGATGGGAACGTTACTTTTGAAAGTTCTCTGAAATAAGTTGTTACATTTAAAAACGTTAGATGAACGTCCAACTGAAACATTTCAGAACGTTCCATGAATGATGTATTAATAATGTTTTGAGAACATTAACCCAGACAGCAACATAGTGTCGTACGCGTGGATTCCACACGGCCCAGATGTGGACCGGATCTGGGCTGACACTGTCTAGGAAAGACCAGATAACTTTGAATGAAGATTATATTAGCGTTACTGGAAGAACATTTGTTCATAACTTTGAGAAAACCTTGGCTGATCGTTCCCTGTTCTCTGGGAAGCACACTCAATCTGAAGCAAACCGTGTCTGATCACAGATCCAGTGTTGATATGAATATTATTGAATATTTTCAGCTATTGCAATGAATTAATTCCACGACGCGAGACCTTATTACCTCTGTCATGATGTGAGCTGCGAGATATTCTCCGATTCACACAGAAATCTGGAATATTTAACATCATTGTGGATTATATGGAAGTAAAATCCAGATTAACCCGACTTTATCAAAGTGCAGAGGAATTTGTGATGGCGTTAATGAAAGTGAAATATCTAAAATACTAATGCTGATAGACGGTGTATGCAGACGTTAATCCAATGAATGCAACATCCTTTGCCAATAGAGTTTCAATGGATTTAGAGGTTGACAAGGCGGATCAAACACAGTTAAACTTCTCTGCAGAAGATGAGGATGGTGTTACACTAATGAAGCGTGCGTCACAAATACAAACACACAGACGCTCATCATCACACTATAAAGAAGAGGCTCTTATTTTGTAATAATGACTGGGCGTCATGTTGTTTATTACATCATTTCTTACCAAATAAATCATTAAATGCCTGTGAAATCCCGGCTAACAGGGAATGTTCTGCAGTGTAACAATTCTAAGCCAGTACAACAACAAAACTAATTTCCTCAAGCTTGTTCTTGTTCACTCAACTTTTGTAAATAACTTATACTGACTGAAATTAAGTTGTCAGTCATACACAAATGTTTAGTTGGACTAACTTAAGATCGTTAGTTTTCTGGAGAGGTGCAACTATTCTTTAACAAACCTTTTTAAGTTGAGCCAATTTACACATTTTTGTCTGTAGAACTCAATGTCTGAGGTTGAGTGAACAAAAATAAATGCTACTGGAAATTGGTACTAAGTAATAATATGTTACGACTGGAAACTACTATAACATTGCCCAAGTCAAAAACTGCAAATAGTGAGTTAACAAATGAAAAAAATAAAAATAATGAAAAAAATCCATTCACTCCATTTTTTTTATCCTCAAAAAGTCTAAACACTCTCAATAATCAAGCCGTTTAGATTTTCTGAGCAATATAATGTAATATTGCTCAAGCTCCGTCCATGACCACTGACAAACTGTCCCGTATTAGCATATTTACGCCCTCGACCACTGATGACCTGTACCGTATTAGCATATTTGACAAACTGTCCGGTATTAGCATATTTACGCCCTCAACCACTGACGAACTGTCCCGTATAAGCATATTTGACGAACTGTCCGGTATTAGCATATTTGACGAACTGTCCGGAATTAGCATATTTACGCCTTCGACCACTGACGAACTGTCCCGTATTAGCATATTTATGCCCTCGACCACTGACGAACTGTCCCGTATTAGCATATTTACGCCTTCGACCACTGACGAACTGTCCCGTATTAGCATATTTGACGAACTGTCCCGTATTAGCATATTTGACGAACTGTCCCGTATTAGCATATTTGACGAACTGTCCGGTATTAGCATATTTACGCCCTCGACCACTGACGAACTGTCCCGTATTAGCATATTTACGCCCTCGACCACTGACGACCTGTCCCGTATTAGCATATTTGACGAACTGTCCCGTATTAGCATATTTGAGGAACTGTCCCGTATAAGCATATTTGACGAACTGTCCGGTATTAGCATATTTGACGAACTGTCCGGAATTAGCATATTTACGCCTTCGACCACTGACGAACTGTCCCGTATTAGCATATTTATGCCCTCGACCACTGACGAACTGTCCCGTATTAGCATATTTACGCCTTCGACCACTGACGAACTGTCCCGTATTAGCATATTTGACGAACTGTCCCGTATTAGCATATTTGACGAACTGTCCCGTATTAGCATATTTGACGAACTGTCCGGTATTAGCATATTTACGCCCTCGACCACTGACGAACTGTCCCGTATTAGCATATTTGACGAACTGTCCGGTATTAGCATATTTACGCCCACGACCACTGACGAACTGTCCACTATTAGCATATTTCCCGTATTAGCATATTTACGCCCTCGAACACTGACGAACTGTCTCGTATTAGCATATTTGACGAACTGTCCGGTATTAGCATATTTACGCCCACGACCACTGACGAACTGTCCATTATTAGCATATTTCCCGTATTAACATATTTACGCCCTCGACCACTGACGAACTGTCCATTATTAGCATATTTCCCGTATTAGCATATTTACGCCCTCGACCACTGACGAACTGTCCCGTATTAGCATATTTGACGAACTGTCCGGTATTAGCATATTTACGCCCACGACCACTGACGAACTGTCCATTATTAGCATATTTCCCGTATTAGCATATTTCCGCCCTCGACCACTGACGAACTGTCCAGTATTAGCATATTTACGCCCTCGACCACTGACAAACTGTCCCGTATTAGCATATTTGACGAACTGTCCAGTATTAGCATATTTACGCCCTCGACCACTGACGAACTGTCCAGTATTAGCATATTTACGCCCTCGACCACTGACCATTTGTTTATTATTATTATTATAATTTAAAGAGACATGCGGGTCACTGTGAACAGAGCTGTTTTTGAGGAGGTAAAAGGGTGTTGTTTTACACAACCATTGAGGAATTTTAACCAGAGTATGTTACATTCTTTACATGAAGACCCTAAAGAATCACACCAACTTGTGGAAAATGGGCATCCGATGACCGCTTTAAAGGAACAGTTTACCCCAAAATTATAATTCATTATTTACTTTTTTCTGTCTCAAACTCATATGACTTCCTTTCTTATGTGGAACACACACTAAAAAACACGCAGGTTCATGGCTTCTCTCAAATACGAACAAACATTCTTCAAGTAATGTTAAAACAACATTCAGAAATAACATGTTCATAACTTGAGTAGAATTTGTGTTCAGAAAGCAGACGCTTTGACTCGTTGACTCAGAAATGAAATAAATTGGTGAGGAGGATTTTGCTCATTTAAGTTTCTTCTCATGGTTTCTTCTCAGAGGCCTTTTGTTTCACACAGAAACCCAAACAGCAGAAACTCTGGGAAGGAGTTTTTGGACGGCTCCTGCGTCTCATCACTGAAACAGGGGAAATGGATTTATAGTTCCTGCAGATCTGGAGGCTGATTGAGCCCTAATTTGGTCTCCTGCTCGCCGTTCGAGTCTTCACTTCCCATGAAAATCTGGCCTAAAGCTGCTAGAAGGAAAAATGTTTGAGTGGAGAAATGAATGAACTGAGACAAGTGAGTCTGTAATGGATGGAGGCCAGAGTTAGATGTGGGAGTTTCCCGAATCCTCCTCGGAACGCCTGTGTTAGCGGTGAACTGAGCGAGCGCAAGCTCATATATGGAGATAATGAACATCAGGCTGAGATAACAACAACTGACAGGCGGTCTGAGAGCCGAGAAGGAGGAAGAGTTTGGAATAACTACCATTTTTAAATTGTAATATGCTCTTGTGCTCATAAAAACTGCATTTATTTGATCCGAAATGCAGTAAAAAGACTCAAAATTGTGAAATATTATTCAAATGTAAATCAGCTGTTTTCTATGTGAATATATAGTCCAATGTAATTTTATTCCTGTGATCAAAGCTGAATGTTCAGCATCATTACTCCAGTCTTCAGTGTCACATGATCCTTCAGAAATCATTCAAATATGAGGATTTGATGATCAAGAAACATTTATGATTATTATGAGTGTTGGAAACCGTGATACACTTACATACCATTTAAAAATTTGGAATAAAAATAAAGAAATTAATACTTTAATTTATCAAGGATGCATTAAATTGATCAAAAGTGACAGTAAAGACGTTTATTTTATGAAAGATCCAAATAAATGCAGCTTTAGTGAGCACAATATACTAATAAATGGAAATATGATAAAATGGAAATATGATAAAATGGCATGTTCCCTTAAAGTTTGCATAACAAGTAAAAACTGGATTTTTGAACGTTCTGAAAACATCCAGAAATAACATTTTCAAAACTTAATTTGAACATCAGCAAAACAGTCTTAATCATATTTTTGTACAGTGAGTTTTGCCCACAACAACTACATTGTTTTCTGCTGTTACAGGCAGGGTTAGAAATAAACATTTGATGCATATTGTATGTATTTTACGCAGTGAAAACAGCATTTATTGGACTGAAACTTCAAGCTGATTATCTAGAAGTGCGGTGAATGTTTATGATTGCTAACGAATGGGACACATTGTATTCAAAATCCGTTAGATATTGATTAAATATATTGGTAACACTTTACAATAAGGTTTCATTAAACACACTTTGAAATCATAGACAGTATATAAACTGGACACAGCGACCCCATTGGATTCAACGGAGAAAAGTGAAGTCAATTAGAAGCTCTTCTTCCTGATGGCTGATCGTACTGAAGCTCTCTCTTCCTGATGGTCGAGCGTACTGAAGCTCTTCTTCCTGATGGCTGATCGTACTGAAGCTCTTCTTCCTGATGGCTGAGCGTACTGAAGCTCTTCTTCCTGATGGTCGAGCGTACTGAAGCTCTTCTTCCTGATGGCTGATCGTACTGAAGCTCTCTCTTCCTGATGGTCGAGCGTACTGAAGCTCTTCTTCCTGATGGTCGAGCGTACTGAAGCTCTCTCTTCCTGATGGTCGAGCGTACTGAAGCTCTTCTTCCTGATGGCTGATCGTACTGAAGCTCTCTCTTCCTGATGGTCGAGCGTACTGAAGCTCTTCTTCCTGATGGCTGATCGTACTGAAGCTCTTCTTCCTGATGGCTGAGCGTACTGAAGCTCTTCTTCCTGATGGCCGAGCGTACTGAAGCTCTTCTTCCTGATGGCTGATCGTACTGAAGCTCTTCTTCCTGATGGCTGAGCGTACTGAAGCTCTCTCTTCCTGATGGTCGAGCGTACTGAAGCTCTCTCTTCCTGATGGTCGAGCGTACTGAAGCTCTTCTTCCTGATGGCTGATCGTACTGAAGCTCTCTCTTCCTGATGGTCGAGCGTACTGAAGCTCTTCTTCCTGATGGCTGAGCGTACTGAAGCTCTCACTTCCTGATGGCTGAGCGTACTGCGCAGACTCAAACTGAGCTTGACGACGTAGATGTGACGTGAGCAACCCGTCTGTCTTCTAGTAGCTGTGCCAAGACAAATCTGAATCATTCCCTTCTGAAACGTGCAGAGACGGAGAGTGTGAGTAGGAGGTGTCCATGAGCTAGGAGCAGGAGAAACTTTTGCTAAGTATTCTGATTAATTATTCTGTCATTTTGCCTCCACGTCCCCCCGATTGCCTGCAAGCTTCTCCTCCTGTCCATACGGTAATCTCTCTACTGTGCGACAGAGAGTCGCGTGGTTATGACGCAATCGTTAGCCTACTTTTACAAAAACTGCTTCTACGAGGCCATAACGTAAGATACAAGGTAATGGAGCCTTTTATACATTGTCGTGTTTCTTTAGAAATACATAATGGACAAATGGAGTCTTTAAACGCCTCAGATGTAAAGTTATTCGCTGTCAAAGTGACGCCAAAGTGAATGGGAGTCAATGGGATGCTAACAGCAGGTGATGATCCGCTAGCCAATGGCGGCGCCCGGGGAAACTTCAAAAATAATATGAAACCCTGCCCCCCTGTGTTGAAATCGCTGGTGTTTCTGACGTCACAAACTACCTTGTAACCAATCAGATCAACGTGTGATCGTCAACCAGTGGATCTCTGAGCTGAGTGAGTGAGTGGAGGCGGGGCTCATTTGCATATTCATAGAACCACGTATACTAAATGAGGCAAGGGTGTCGAGTTACATTCAAGATATTTTTAAGGCATGAAGACACTTTTTTTTCCAAGGAAAAAAATTTTTAATGTGTAATTTTGGTGATTAAAGATGAGTTTAAATGGATACAATTATTGACTACAGGGAGACTTTAAATGCTATGTTTTTTTTTTGTAAAGTGTTCCCATTATCTTAAATGCATTCCGCTGTTCTTCATGATTCTCACACACTTGAGCTTGAGAGCTGAACTCATTTATTTCTGTGTTGGTATACTCAGAGACGAGTGCTGGAGCTTTACTGGCTAAACCCTGATTACTGTGTCGACGACACAAGCGTTTCCCGCTGGAATCATCAGGACGGACTGATCTAGAACATCTCTGATGGCTGTCTGTGTTTCGCTTCTCCATTCCCTCCTAATTCTGGACGTTTCTGCACTTCGACACTTTTCAAAACCTCATGCATTTTTTATCAGCGTCACATATTGTTCTTTTGGTCGGCTGTCCGGCTTTATTTATTTTGTATTTTGCAGGGAAAACTTTTGATGCCGGTTCACTTGGAGAACAATCGATCGCACAGTATATTGAGAGCTGTCAGTCATCTGTGTCGAGGGTTATGAGACTCGTATGACATGAATAAGTCAGAAGGTGTATTGACAGTTATCCTATATGAGTTATGCTGATAGATGCATTTAAATGCAGGAGAAACGCTTTCGTGAAATGATGTGTGTTTCTGTCTCCACGTCCAGCACAGGATCATGAATGCTTGTGAAACTGTGATATTCAAGCACTTACTTTTAGGTTTATTAAACAGTTTTTCTCTCCATGTAAACAAACCTCACCGGTTCTTGCGCGTCAAGCTAGCATGTTCCAGCGTCTGGTTACCATATTAGCGTTCGCTAACTAATGTTTATATGTGAATAAAAGCCTAAACCAAATCTGTTCCTCTTTAGAAGACTTGGATTAAACCGCTTGATTCATATTATTTATTTTACCATCTCTTTTAGTACTTTTTGAAACTTCAAAGTGTAAGTTATGAGTTTGGAGCGACAGAACACGAGTAACTGTTGCCTTTGGCTTGCTCAGTTGGGGATATTTTGGGGATATTTAATTTAATTTTATCAATCAATAAATTCCTCTTGAAACAAACTTTGTTGTATTATTTTAATTTAATACTGTGAAGCTGCTTTGATACAATCTGTATTGTGAAAAGCGCTATACAAATAAACTTGACTTGACTTGACTTAAATGATGACAGAAGTTTCCCTTTAGGGTGTCTGTGCGGTTTTTCACCAAAATAAAAGCTCTATAACGTTTGACAGCAAAGAAATTGAAAAATATTTGCTTTGTAATTTTACTGTTGTTCTATAAAATTTCATAAAATAAAATGTATTCAGTAAAAAAAAAATGTTTTACAGTACAACATTTTATTTATTAAAATTGTATTTTATTTTGTTTATATATTTTTATTTCTTTATTGTTTTTTTATAGTTTAATAAAACAGAAATAATTGTTAAATAATAATAATTATTAGTATGAGTGGCTGTGCAACGATTAATCGTGATTAATCGCATCGAAAATAAAAGTTTGTGTTTACATAAAATATGTGTGTGTGCTGTGTATAATTATTTTGTATATATAAATACACACATATGCATGTATGCATGTAAAATAATTATACACAGTACACACACACACACACACACACACACACATATTATGTAAACACAAACTTTTGATTTCGATGCAGTTATTGCTGCATGCTAAAATCAACTAAAAATACATTTAGATTTAATGAGAAGTGTTCAAAAGAGTTAATGTATCTGTCATGTTTTTCACCCCTGATGAGTTTCAATCCATGGTTTATGAAATTATAAAAGTTGAAATGATTTTCTGTGGCGACTGACTCTGTTCTAGAGCTGTAACTCACTGAGATGCGTTCGATCCGGGTCACATGTGTTCTCAACCCGGTCACGCTAAATACGTCTCTATAGCACGCATTGTGTTTATTGTGCAATTTATATGCGAAAATGAGTTTTTCCGTGCATATGATACGCATGAGTAGGATTAGTAGTGGTGTGGGGTGCGTGTGTATTATACGCAATAAAGTGCGTATCATATGCACGCGGAAACTGCGTATCTTATGCACATAAAAACTCATTTTCATGTATAAATTGCACAGTAAACACCACGCGTGCCGTAGAGACGTATCCTCGTGAGATCAGGCTGGTGTTCCTCTTCCGGCAGTAACAGCTCGGGTCAGAGGTCCAGCCTTCAGACCCTGCGCTCGGGGAACAGATGTTGCAGGAGCCGCTGTGATTATCTTCATGTGATGACAGCCGAGGCCACAGTCTGGTAATTACACACCGTCCCCTGAGAGAGAGATGACACGAGGATCACACACTCTCTCTCAGGAGCACAGGGCCGTAATTAAAACCCCAGAAACAGTTGTTATAGGCCAGAAGATAAAGGTAGATCAGCAGGAGGGGTTGTAGAGGAGACGCCGTTCTTCTCCAGATCCATACACACACCACATCTCACACACACCGAGGCTTTGGTGGATCACACGCTAAACAGAGCACTGGGAAATACCAGGCAATTTTAATAAAAACATGAGGGTTTACATGTCAAAAAAAAATGTGTCTTGTTTTCCATTACAAATATCTAATCATTCTTGAAGGGGTCATGAAGTGCAGTTTCAGATTATTATATTATACACTTATGTATAACTGCACGCTATTAATCATTAGTTAAGCATTAGTAAACAGTTAACTCATCATTTATAAAGCATTAGTAGACATTAATAAGCAGTTTATAAATACAGTTATAAATGCTTTACTCTTGATTTATAACCATTGTATACTTTATTAATTATCAATTTATCATTTCTAAATTATTACATTATTTACAAATCAGTTGTTTAGGAGCTGTCAGTGGTTCATAAGATCATTTAGAAAGTGTGAGTAACTGATTAATAAATTATTTAAATGTACATCTATACATCTAGGAGGCATATAGTCCTCACTTTAGATGAGCTCGCGGAAATAGTTACCTAACAACTAATAAATGCTTCATAACTACCTGAATTAACCATGAATTACAGTAGAAATACATGTTAATAAAGCATTTATTAACACACTGAGTGACTATTATTACATGTCTAAATAATAAGATAAATGTACCTTTAAATAGTTTATTAATTATTTACTTACACTTTCTAAGTGATCTTATGAACCAATGACAACTCCTAAATAACTGACATGTAAATAGTTATTTTAGAAATGATTAACTGGTCATTAATGAAGTATGAAAATACAATTGTTAAACGCATAATGATTATAGATTTGCTTATAAATGAAGAATAAAGCATTTATTACTGATTTATAAACTGCTTATTAATGTCCAATAATGCTTTATAAATGATGAAGTGACTATTTATTAATGCTTAACGACTGATCCATAGCATGCCATTATTATAGTGTTAAAGTTTGCAAAATTGTTTGCACCAAAAAAGGTCCAATATTTGTAAAACTTATCTTTTCCATCCTGATCCTCACTCTGTGAAAAACACTCAGTTTTAAGGGGCGTGGCCTCTTGCACTGCTGTGATTGGCTAAATTCGGTGTATGTACAGATTGTTATTAGCAACACTGAAACAATGATACACCTGGTGTCTTAATAGTGTTAAACGCTGTCTGATGTTTATTACAAACACTGAAACACTGTGTCTACACCAAATACGCAACATAAAGGTACGTTTACACGGCAACGATGTACAAATTTTTTTTATTCACAATACAAAAGTTATTCGCGTAAAGACGACAACGTTGTCAAAATGATCACATGGATCCGCTAAAACGGCTAAAAATGCTGCCAGGCCAGTAGGTGGCGCTGCCACTTCATTAAAGAAACACTATGTGCATGATGTCACAAATCCACGTTTTTGTTGTTTACAGATACCCCTTTTCCACCAAGGCAGTGCTGGTGCCAGTTCGGAGCCGGTGTCTACTCGCGAACCAGTTCTTTGTGTTTCGACGGCCAAAGAACCGGTTCTCGGCCAGGAAAATTGGTTCCAAAGTGGCACCAACTCTTTGCTGGACTAGAACCGTTCTTTTTACCACGTCATGCTTACGTCAGGGGCTGGGGGCGGGGTTATTGTGACCAACAACTCCACGGGAAAGGTTGTGACCGCCATTGCTAAAAACACAGCGCTAGCTAGTAGAAAGAATGATTGAAGAAAGATGGATTCTAAACGTCTTCTTCTGACCCCAATATAGGATCGCAAAGCCAGGAGAAACATTTGCAGAAAGACGATGTAATCCGCCATTGTAATTGTTATGCTTGAAGTTGGCGCAAGCGTTTCTGGGAAAGCTAAGACATATGGCAACGTACACAGTGACGTAACAACGTCGTTCGTCTCTACGTCTCTAGTCAATGGAAAAACAAACAGGTTCTGAGAAGGTTCGCAAGTTGAACCAACTTTGAACCAGCACCAGTTCCGAACCAGTTCTTTTTTGGTGGAAAAGGGGTAACAGAGACGCCACTTGAAAAGCCTGTGTTTTCAGAACCCAAAACGCTGTTGTCGTTACTCAATACATTTTCCAGAACGCGAGACTTAATATCTTCAGTCATTTTGCTCCTCCAGAACCTTGATTTAAGAATGTCTAGATCTGTGCTGGAAAACAGCTCTGGTCTCCAACGACATGCAGGTCAAACTGGTGTGAGTGTGTCAGTGTCAGGAAGGGCGTTCGGCATTAAACCTGTGCCAAATCCAATGTGTGTGCGTGGATAATGCAGATCAATCCATGCAAATGAGCGGGATTAACACTAGGAAAATACATGTAGGCCTATGTCATCTCTAAGTCTGTATAAAATTGTTATAGTAATCCAGAAATTACTGCAAAATATATGGAAACTCTGGCAGATTTCGGCATCTTGAGAATCACTTAATTCCCCAAAAAGTTTTACGCAGTTTGGATGGAAACCCAGCGACAGACTCTTGGTGCTTTTGGCAGACACTCAAGATTGTGCCTTTGCGCCGGCTACAGTAAGACTGGAAGTGTGAGTGATTGCCAGTGTGTTGCTAGGTTGTTGCTTGGGTATTCAGAGTGGTTGCCAGGGTGTTGCTAGGATTTTCTGAGTGGTTGCCAGGGTGTTGCTATGAGATTGCTAGGATGTTGTGAGTGGTTTCTAGGGCTAGGGTGTTGATGGAAGTTGATGTTCTGAGTGGTTGCTAGGGTGTGTGTTCTGAGTGGTTTCCAGGGTGTTGCTATGAGATTGCTAGGATGTTGTGAGTGGTTGCTAGGGTGTTGATAGGAAGTTGATATTCTGAGTGGTTGCTAGGGTGTGTGTTCTGAGTGGTTTCCAGGGTGTTGCTATGTGGTTGATAGGATGTTCTGGGTGATATTTCTGGTCTTGGAGTCTCTACTAACGAACTGATGAGTTGAATCAGGTGTGATTGATTAGGAAGAGATCGTAAATGTGTATTGTTGGTGTGCCTCCAGGAACAGGGTTGGGAAACACTGTGGTAGCAGGTTGGCAAGATGTTCTAAGTGGTTGCCAGGGTGTTGATAGGAAGTTGCTTGGATGTTCTGAGTGGTTGCTAGGGTGTGTGTTCTGAATGGTTTCCAGGGTGTTGCTAAGTGGTAGTTAGGATGTTCTGAGTGATTACCAGTGTGTTGCTAGGTGGTTGTTGGGGTGTTCAGACTGGTTGCAGAGTGTTGTTAGAAGGTTGCTAGGATATTCTGAGTGGTTGCCAGGATTCTAATAGGAGGTTGCTGGGCTGTTCTGAGTGGTTGGAAAGGTGTTGCTGAGTGGTTGTTAGGGTGTTATAATTGGTTACTAGGCAGTTTCTAGGGTGTTCTGAGTATTGCCAGTGTGTTGCTAGGTGGTTGATTAAGTGTTCAGAAAGGTTGCCCCGGGGGTTAGCTCGGAGGATACCAAGATGTTCTGAGTGGTTGCCAGGGTGTTGATAGGAATTTGCTAGGGTGTTCTGAGTGGTTGTTAGGGTGTGTGTTCTGAATGGTTTCCAAGGTGTTGCTAAGTGGTTGTTAAGATGTTCTGATTGATTACCAGTGTGTTGCTAGCTGGTTGTTGGGGTGTTCAGACTGGTTGCAGTGTGTTGTTAGAAGGTTGCTAGGATATTCTGAGTGGTTGCCAGGATTCTTAAAGGAGGTTGCTGGGCTGTTCTGAGTGGTTGCTAGGGTGTTCTGAATGGTTTCCTGGGTGTTGCTGATTGGTTGTTAGGGTGTTATGAGTGGTTACTATGCAGTTTCATACTATGCATTTCATGCCAGTGTGTTGCTAGGTGTCTGATTGAGTGCTCAGAGAGGGTACCCGGGTGTTTGCTAGGAAGTTGCCAAGATATTCTGAGTGATTGAATGGTTTCCATGGTGTTGCTAAGTGGTTGTTATGAGTGGTTGCCAGGGTGTTGCTAGGTGTTTGCTTGGATGTTCAGAGTGGTTGCTAGGGTGTTTCTATGATGTTTTGACTGACTGCCAGTGTGTTCTAAGTGGTTGATAGGTCTTTATGATGGTGTTCTTAATGGTTGCCAAGTTGTTGCAAGGTGTTTGTTTTTAGGGTTTCTTGAATGGTTATCAGGCTGTTGCTAAATGGTTTCTAGGGTTTTGTAAGTGGTTGGCAGGGTGTTTCTAGGGTGTCCTGAAAGATTGTTAGGGTGTTGCTAGGTGCTTGATAGGGTTTCCTGAATGGTCACCAGGGTGTTGCTAAGTGGTTTCTAGGATGTTCTGAATCTTTGCCAGGGTGTTACTAAGTGGTTTCTAGGGTGTTCTGAATGGTGCCAATGTGCTGCTAGGTGGTTTCTAGGCCTAGGGTGTTCTGAGTGGTTGCCAGTGTGTTGTTTGTGGTTGCTGGGCTGTTCAGAGTGGTTTCCATGGTGTTGCTAGGCAGTTGCTAGGATGTTTTGACTAGTTGCCAGGATGTTGCTAGGGTGTTCTGAATGGTTGCCATGGTGTTGCTAGGGTGTTGCTAGGGAATTATGAGTGGTTTCTATGTGTTTTCGTCCTGTCTGGTGTTCAAGAGTCCTGTACACATGTGTCTCTGTGGGTTCTTCTGGTGGGTAGATGTGTCTCGGGTTCTTCCTTCAATGTGCATCTGTGGGAATTTTTTCCAACCGTTTATTCATCTAACAGATGAAAATGATGTGTCTGATCACTGAGTAAAGTAGAAGCACAGTAAAGTAGCAGCACAAGCACACACTCACACGCACTTTAACACTCAGTGCTAGAGGTGAGCACTAGTACTAGTCTTTGCAAATAAATTGCTTTTTAAAAGCATAGGTAAAAGTGCGTTCAGGGCACATAATGTGACTGATTTCTTCGGGATGAGCGGGAATGGCCTGACAGAGAGATGAGTGTGTGTGTGTGTGTCACGCTGGCTGTCTAATTACCGCTGGAGTCACATGAGTGTGTAGTGAGGCCGATCTTAGCACAGATAATACTAACTTCAGCAGTAAGTGCTGCCTTCCGTCCCGCTGAGAATCACACACGCTGAGCCTGACACACAATACACACCCAGATAAATGGAAGGGTCTTGGCAGGACATATTTTTAGCATTAACTCGCTGACCCAAAAAAATGATGTCCACAAAATGAAACCCCACGGGACGCTTGGGGAGGAGGATCCATTTCCTTCTTTTTTTCCCTGCGCGAATCAAAGAAAGAGCCCTAATTATCAATGACTGTTCTCTAAAGACAGGGACGCTGGTGCATGTGTCTCTAAGCTGAATTACCCATCAGCTGCTGCCAGTCCACTGGGAAAGAGTGAGCTTTATCAGCCGTGATTAATGAAACGGCCAGTAGATCCTCTGCACTGTTTTTAAAAACAGCAGGTGAGACAGAATTCATGATGCAAAACTAAACGTTTCTATTCATCAAAGAATCCTGGAAAATAAAATGTCATGGTTTCCAGAAACATATTAACTTTTAATCAGAAATGTTTCTTGAGCATCAAATCCTCATATTAGAATGATTTCTGAAGGATCATGTGACACTGAAGACTGGAGTAATGATGCTGAACATTCAGCTTTGATCACAGGAATAAATTACACTTTACTGTATATTCACATAGAAAACAGCTGATTTACATTGCAATAATATTTCACTGTTTTTACTGTATTTTTCACAAGCAAATGCTTAGAGACATCTTTCAAAAACACCAAAAAAAATCCTAATTCTTCTTCTTCAAACTTCTGACCGGTAGTAAACATATGAGCCGGTTATCCAGTTGCATGATCAGCTTGTGTGTCTGTGTTCGACTGTGAGTGGATCTCCTGATCTCTCGTTCTACATCTCCTCTGTTTTCATGACTTATTTACTCTTGCGTGAGGTGTAAATATTTCATGTGGGAGACGGACAGTTTTCCCAGTCTCTAATGAGAGCCTGTGGAGCGAGGCGTTTGATGGGATCGCATGATTCTCTAAAGGGTCCGCGGGGTCAAGGATGCGGAGATTCACTGGGTCAACCGGTCAGAAGCGGGTCAGAACCCAAAGCACACCGTGAGCATCGGGTCAGGGATACAGACAGCGGATCAAACTCTGACAGCACAACCTCTCAGCCTTCACACACACACACACACACACACACACACACACACACACACACACACACACACACACACACACACACACACACACACACACACACACTCACACACTCACTCACACACACACTCGCTCGTTTCCCTGGTGGAAAAACAAAATGTGCTAAGTATACTTGCAGCCAGACTAATTCAGTATACTTCAAGTGTTAATGATTAGTTATCTTGAAGTGTGCTATTTTGGAATTTTGGAAGTATATTTTAGTTGTAATTAAATTAGTAGGCTAAGCATACACTAAAAAAATGCTGGGTTAAAAACAACCCAAGTTGGGTTGTTTTAACTCAGCGGTTGGGTTACATGTTTGCCCAAGGTGCTGGGCAGTTTTATTTAACTCAACTATTGTTTTTAAGTTACTACATGTCTGGCTTAAAATGAACACAAAATCAGAGACATAATAACTAGAGGCAACAATAATAATCAAAAGGTGAACATTTATCAATAAGCAATTTAATAAATGTTTATTGTTTAATTACTCTTCATTAAACGTATTCATAAATGTTAATTTTCAACATACTTCGGGTTCATTTTAAGCAAGAAATACAGTAATTATTAAACAATAGTTGAGTTAAATAAAACTATCCAACACCTTGGGCAAACATTTAACCCAACCGCTGAGTTAAAACAACCCATTCGCTGGGTTTGTCCAGTTTCATCCAGACTTGGGTTGTTTTTAACCCAGTATTTTTTAGAGTGTAACTTTAAGTATATTTAGTGTACTTTTGTGTGCTAAATTGAAACAACTTCAAGTATACTCAGTATATTTTAAGTATGTCTGTGTAGGGACTAATTACATGCTTGATTAGTGATATTAAAGTGTACTTTATTTGTGTTATAAGTACATTACAAACTCATTTCGAGTGTCTTCGAGACATACAAGCAATATAACATAAGTGTATTATATTTGAGTAAAAATTTTTTAGAAAATATACTTAAGTACAATTATTTTAAAGTGTATTAAAAGTAGTATTGTGAAAATAGCTAAAAGCATGATGCTGATATACTTAAAGATAGTACAATTTTATTTAAAAAAGGAATATTTTTTTGCATTTCTCAGCCATATGAAGACACTCAGAGATATTCCTCTCGATGTGAGGTGTCTAGCTCAATCGCCCTTCTTTTGTTCTGGCTAATTTTGTCGAATCAATACACGCTTCCCCTGGAGCTGACACAGGCTGCATAATCAATATGAATAATAACTGATAAGCGTTCTGTGATGTGTCGATTTCCGCGTGGAGATCCATGTAGAATGAGGCTAATTGTCTGAGGTTGTGGGGGTTAACAGGACCGGCCCCTGAGGGCCCTCGAGAGCCAGAGGAGTGTGTGGAAGATGCAGTGAGTGTGTGTGTGTTAGGCACAGGGGGATCGGACAACATTTCAATCTGAGTGTGTCATGAGATGCTCATGCTGAGCTTCCACTGAACTGATACTTATATATTTAAGTACTGAGATATATTGAGCAACTACATGTGGTATTTACGGGTTAGAATACTAAATTTGAAATAGTTACTTATGCGCAATTGAATTGTAAACAGCATCTCACGACCTCAAGAGCCGTATTGCTTTTATTAAGTCTGATGCTAAAATTATGCTAAAAATTCAGCTTTGATCGCAGGAATAAATCAGCCAATCAGAAGACGGCATTAGAATAATGATGTGCATGATTGTCCTCTGGAAGTTCAGAAAGCGGATGGTGTATTTCAGGTCTGTGTTCACACTAGAGGTTCACCCTAACATGCACTATGACGTGTTATTAGCAGTGCTTTTACTCCTGAGTCGCAGTCGTGTTGCTAAAGCGCTATGGCATGTTGTACAGGTGTTGACATGATGAAGTATGGCTCTGGGTCGAGCACATGCGAACCCTTTAGGGGAGTAATTAACAACACACAGAAGCTTTACACCCCGAGCGGTGACCACACACACACACACACACACACACACACACACACACACTGACGCTAGTAAACAGACAGGCTTCGGCCCGCGTGACCAGGAGACTCAGAGATGCGGGCGCCTGAGACGGGCACAGATGACCTTTCAGAAAGCATGGCACGAGCCTAACCGAGGTGAAGCGATTTCCCGAGGTTCCACCGAACGCCACTTCTCATTACCAGCAGACTCCCGGCCGAAGCTCATTTACCAGCTGACTGAACGCAGGGTCGCGAAGGCCTTCGCTGTGCTCTCGGTCCGGTGCATGAGCGTTTATACAGACGCATGATTACAAAACATGCAATTTAGCATTAACATTTTTTAGCAATATTTTTTGTAGTGCTGGATAAACTTTTATTTTGGATGCAATTAATCGTGATTAATCGTTGCCCAGTGTAGTGATGTGCAGCAACCACATCCACAATAAAAGTTTGTGTTTACATAATATATGTGTGTGTACTGTGTATAATTATTTTGTATATATAAATACACACACATATGCATGTATAAATTTAAGAAAAATGTGTTATTTATATATGAAATATTTCTATTTATATATAAAATAATTTTTTATATATATATACAGTATCTACATGCAAATATTTCTTAAATATATATATGTGTGTGTCTATTTATATATAAAAAATAATTATACACAGTACACACATATTATGTAAACAAACTTTTATTTTGGATGCGATTAATCGCGATTAATCGTGCCTAACTCTAATTTTTTGCAGTATTTTTGCATTGGCTTGACACACTACTGAAGATATAGAGTAGGTGAAGATTCTGCATGTGTTGTACAGATCATAGATCACACGTTTAGTCCACTGTCGCCTTTAGCTTGACCAGTTAGGGTTTAAATGAATGAACATTCAGTAAGATTAAACTCCACTGAAACAAAGAGAACGAAACCGGATCTGAATGGCTCTGAATAAGGACACTATGATCTTTAGAGCTGATTTACAACAGAATTCAGTGTTGATTCAGTTCAATAACTGCGTAAAGTTCATCAGTTGAAATGAGTTCAATTCATCCCCAGCAAGCAATTTTGTGTTTAAAAGACGTCTAATAGCCGTCCAAACACAGCCCTGACGTCTGGCCTAAAACAAGACAACATTTGGGCTGTCAGTGAAAATGTAATAGACGTCTAAACCAGAGCCCAAGAATAGACTAATCATCTAAAACATGTCAAAGAAATGAAACCAAACACCTTGTAATCACTGTTGACTTTGCTTACATGATGGAATTTCATACATCTCGCAAGTTATTTTGGCAAAAAACAAATTCAAGGTTATTTTTGTCTAGAAGTGCGTTTCTCATAGCCGGACTATATCGGGTCTATAGTTAACCGAGACGGTGAATGACGGCGATTGCTTGCAGGGTCTATACAGCAGCGATCTATGCCATCGTCCAGCTCAGGTTTGTCAGTCTCTGGTGGTCTGGTGGTCTGGTGGTCTTCTCCTTCAGAAAATGCCTTGTGTCTGATATGATGTGATTCCCCCTGAAGCAGAAGAGTCCTGGCCGTCCTCCAGAGTCGGGACTGATGACCGTGAAGGTGTTCGGCACACTGGTGTTCTCCCTCCAGCTTCTGCACAGCGTCTGTAAGTCACGCAGGATAGCCGGAGCCGGCCCGGAGTCAGCGCTGGGAATGTCAAGCCAAAGACGAACGCTGGAATAACTACCTGTGCAATAGGGCTGTCACAATATATCATGCCACAATATATCGCAATACAAAAATGCATCAATATGTATCGTAGATAGTGACAATATGTGTTGTGTATAATTTACCCAAAATGAACATTTTCAGAGTTTTAGTGTCAGAACTGCATTAAACTACTATATATAATGTTGAATATAATGTATAATAATGCAATGGGGGAATATTAGTGTGTCCTGATAATGCCAGATGTTACCAGTAAAAGTGTCCTACATTATTGTAAATATATCTAGTCAGTGACCGAGATCAAGCATATTCATCTCCAATAATTCAGTATTTTCATCTTCAGAATCATGAATATTGTTATATCTATACATATCTAATATCTGCACCCACTAATCTTACTTTATGACTATTGTTGGCTATTTGAGACCCCCTTAATGCTTCATAATGATTTCAGAGCTCATAAATCTTTGTTCTATCTGATATAGACTCCTTTTTTGATACTGTACATATGATGTGGCAAATGAATCAAACTGCAATAAATGAAAACACACAAACAAAATTCTGGTTTCATTAGAGTATGTGTACTTTAACTCAAGCACATGATTTGTGTGCTTTGTCCATCACTGTGTGAAAGAGATCCTGCTGTTGGTGTGAATCAGAGTCCTGTTATTCCCCGAGTCCCGAGCTCAGAGCAAACGCTCACCCTGCAAACACAGCTCAGACTGCTGAGATCGGGCGATATTATTCATTGGCTTTATAATTGGGAAAGAGATCCCTTTGTGTAACATATCATCAATTATTTCTGCCTTAGTTTCACTTTCACTTTCAATTACTTTTAGTTTATTTCTATTCAGTCTCCTTTGTTCTAGTCGCCGCCAGTCTTTAGTTGTCATGTTAATTTGTATGCTTTTGTTATTCTGTGTCGTTAATTATCCTAGTTTGCCATGCCTGTGTTTTCAGTTCTCTTTGTCGGTTGTCCTTATCATTAAAGGCCCCCTGAAATCAAAATGTAATTTTTTTCAGCTTTTAGTATGAATATATTAGCCTTATGGTTATGAATAAGCTTCCAAAACAATGACAAAATTCGCATTTAAGAGATATAAGCATTCAAAACTTATAGTCTCTCACTTCCGCTGAAATCAGGGATTTTTATGACATCACCGCTTCTCATCACATCTTCTGTCCAATCACATGCTCTCTAGAATCTGAAGCTCCGCCCCCTCTGCTATAAACACCACCTGACTGAAGCGAGCGTTGACACACACAGAGCAATATGTGTTGGAGTGTGTGTTCGGTTGCTCAAACGCTCCAGTTTTATTCTGTGTTCAACTGTACGCTGGTTAAGAATGAAATGGCTAGAACTCTTGACAAAAACACAGTAGGATTTTTCCACTGGCTTTTGGATTATTGCAGAAAAGCTCTATGAGCAGCAAAAGTTTATGATTGTTACACGTGCTGTTTATCATGATAATTAAATTAAATTAATTTTTGGAGTGCCTCAAGGCTCTGTGTTCGGCCCTCTGCTATTCTCAATATATATATGCTGCCACTTGGTAATATTATAAGAAAACATGGAATTAGTTTCCACTGTTATGCTGATGATACTCAGTAATATATTTCATCACGACTAGATGAATTCTCAAAATAATCTAAGTTGACAGAGTGTGTTAAAGATATTAAATATTGGATGACCAGTAATTTTCTTCTATTCAATTCCGATAAGACTGAGGTATTACTTATTGGACCAGAAACCTGTACACAGAATCTCTTAGAATATAATCTAGAAGGATGTTCTGTAACTTCATCCTCTACAGTTTAAGACCTGGGTATTACATTAGACAACAACTTGCCTTTCAATAATCATATTTCATATGTTACAAAAACAGCCTTCTTCCACCTCAGAAACGTTGCTAAGCTCTGGAATATGCTTTCTGTTTCTGATGCAGAAAAGTTAGTTCATGCTTTCATGAACTCTAGACTAGATTACTGTAATGCATTATTAGCTGGTTATCCTTCATCCTCGATAAACAACAATTAGTCCAAAATGCAGCCGCAAGAGTTCTTACTAGATCAAGAAAATATGATCATATAACACCTATTTAATCATCTCTACACGGGTTCCCTATTAAGTTCTGTATCAATTATAAAGTATTACCACTGAACTATAATACCCTAAACGGTGACTAGAGAGTATGTCAGCTCCAGTTTGGATCCAGCCCATTATGAAGACTTCAGATGAAGCAAACTCTGAATCAACACCAATGCTCCATTTTCTAAATATTGTAATTATGTTCACAACTTGTAATAATTGCTTGTTTCTGCCTAAAATGAATACACAATGTTGGCTACCTATGAGATACGTACAGTATATGTACATTTCTGAAATACATGTATTGTGAAAAGCACTATCCCAGCAAGCAATTTTGCGTTTAAAAGATGTCTAATAGCCGTCCAAACACAGCCCTGACGTCTGGCCTAAAACAAGGCAACATTTGGGCTGTCAGTGAAAATGTAATAGACATCTAAACCAGAGCCCAAGAATAGACTAATCATCAATTAGATAAAGAAATGAAATGAGTGAAGAAATGAAACCAAACACCTTGTAATCACTGTTGACTTTACTTACATGATGGAATATCAAAGATCTCGGCAGTTATTTTGGCAAAATCAACATTCATTTTGATTGAGTTATTTTGTCTAGAAGTGTGTTCCTCATAGCCGGACTATATCGGGTCTCTAGTTAACCGAGACGGTGAAATTACGGATATTGCTCGCAGGGATACTAATAAATGTGATGGGAATGGAATTGAATGATACATTCTCACTGGCGTTGGGCTTGAAACCCCGTCTAACTGGAACCTTTATTCTGGAGTGCATCTGGAAACCAAGAGCCGCTCTTTGTGTTGTTCAGCCGTCTCTGCTGGAAAATGAAATCCAGAGCGTTCCTGATCAAAGCGGCCTGGAATGATGACATCACTCATGTCCCGTGTGGAGCGGTAACCCAATCTGAGCCTCATCCCAGTGGACTGTTCGTGGGATTTGTGGGATTGATGCCGCATTGAGCGCGAAGAACAAATCATTCCTGGACAGGTGTCAAACGCAATGATTTTATCTGCGCCGGCGAGGGACTTCTTGTATTCAAAATATGTCTCCTTTAAACCAGCCATATTTGCTGATAAATTGGATAGTTTGTCACAGTAGGATGTGTTTGGTATCGATTGCTCCTCGTTTTCTGGCACCTGTCCGCGAGCTGTCAGGTGAGATGACAGCAAACCAGCTCTTGACAGTCGAGGATAATGACCGCTGATGGAAGAGGAGCTCCGGCGATTAGCAGACGCTCTGGAGGAAGAATATCTGACCTTTGACCTCAGACAGAGATGTATTTGTGAGCGGGTCACGGAGGAGAATATACAGTCAAACCAAACTTTATTCAGAAACCTTCAACATTTCTCACATTATCTCAGTTATTCGCTATAGTTTAGAGAATGGTGATAAATATGAGCAGAACTCAGTTGATATTTGACTGGTTTTGTCCGTCCTTCTGTTAGACTGTCTCACACATGAATTATGTTGAATATCTGTCAGCTGTTAAATTTAACTACACAATTAGATAATACCAGTTTAGCTCAACCAATCACCAAGCAATGCTTCATTTTGTTCAGTCTGTGTGTAAAAAGAGCATTAGCAATTAAAGACAAAACACTTCAGAAAACATGATCAGGTCAAAGTGTCCCAATCATTTTTGCTCCCAAATTTTACTAATAGTCGCTGTATGAAGAATATTTGGGTAT